>NC_084599.1:9629624-9692124 GCF_033807715.1 Cololabis saira | reverse complement strand
CCACCCACATAGCCGTGAATGTTCATGTGTAACGGCCGGTACCGTGTCAGTGAGCTCACTTTATGGCTTGTTATCGCCTCTTCCCTGCATGGCTAAGTCAGGGTAACACTTCCCCTCACCAATGTGGGAAACAGTAGTTGTTAGTAATGTCTAAACGCACCGGAATGGAGATAAATGTGATTGGTGACATAATGCTGGGCCGGGCTGTGTTGTTTCCTCATACCGGCTCATGGAGGAAGTGAGCTGGACCAGGACGCCGGGGTTCATCTGAATGTGTGCTGGGGTTGTTAGTTGGTAGTTAGTTGGGAGTTTGCCGGGGTCACAGGTCGAGTGACAGCCGCTTGTCGTCGCCCTGCGGCCGCTGTCATGTCAGGGCCAGGCCCGGGTCAGCTGGACAGCAGCTCAAACGTGTCTTTGTTTACTAAGACTTCACTAAACACACTCTGCCATTCACAGCTGGATCAAAAAGGGCACTAGCGTGGGTTATTTGGCTTTTACCAGTAGTTAAACCTGGGTCAGGGCCTGATCTCCTGGTTAAACTGTGTCTACATATTCACATGAGTCTGTGTCAGTACAATTGATATGTGATTAAAAATAGAGACTTTCTTTCTCACTTGGGCAGTGAGACTCACAGTTGCACTGGACCAAACAGTAGTCTGTCATTGTTTAATGCCTATTTTGGCCTAGTTGAAGGTATCAGGATATTAATGTTGGGGGTATTCAATATGCCTATACTTGTATAGCTGCTGACAGATGTAATTTAGTTGTTAGTGAGTGCAGAATGGATTCAGTTTCACATTGACTTGCCTCTGAAAACCTCAAGTTCAACTATCATCTGTTCTCAGACTTAGTTGTTGTTCACATATACACGGATGTATCTGCTGACCGGTTGTTGTTTTTTTGTTTAAAACGGGCTTTATAGCCAGCAAAACATTAATAACGTAGTAATTTAGTGGACACAGAAATACACAGGCCCCCCCCACAGCAGGTGGACTGTGAACATGATAAGCAAAATGCTGATCTTGACACACATGCTGTGGGCTTTTGCTGCTGGCAGATATGAAGTTGCTGTTGAAACATGAATGCTGAGTTGGTTTTAGCATATTACACTTGAGGATTCAACTACCAGGGAGTTTATGGTAGTTCAGGCATCATATTTCTTTTCCTCTAAAGCTTGTTAAAGATTGTTGCATTAGGAAGGATTTACTACCCGTTTCACACTTGACTTATGACATCCTTTATGGCGGCCTGAAATAGATGTGCGCTGTATTCACCTCGTTCATGGTGGCAGTTGAAATGGCTCCTACAACCTAAATGTCAGCGTACAGTGACCGCAGACGTTAAAGCCTGAGCTTTCGCTTTTCTCTAGCCAGCTCTGAGAAAACAAGAGACTAAAGTGCAAACAGGGAGTTATCTTTACAAGTGATGTGACTTTGTGGCTTAGGAAGATACGCTGACTTGGAACGGATGACTTTTGCTTTTAGAGATTTGGGAGGAGACGTCAGGAGAAAGTTATTTTATCTAACTTTTTATTCTGTGGTAGTTTAGTTTCTCATTGTTACTACAGTGACCACATCTGCCTGACTTTAATCTTGAGTGTCGTATTTTAAAATCAGTCTCTGCCGTTTTAAAAGGTGCTTTGTCTTGCAAATCAACCTAAGCGTTTCAGGTTTAGCAACCCAATCAGCGATACGTAAATGTCACCACATTTAAGTGCTATTTCATTGTTTTTAGTGTATCCCTTCAGCTTTATTAATGGTAAAAGTTGGCTGATATTAAAAGCTAAATGATGATGATTCTCATGAAGTGTCTCTGTTTTCTTTTAGCATTCATTCAGTCAGACACAATCCTAGAGGTTCTACATTTTGGTGAGGGCAGCCTTTTACAGGTAAGGGTTTTTGTTTTTATCACTTTTATTCCCATTGAAAGATGAATGTTTATTGCATCACAATAAAACAGATTTGGCCCATCTGTTTATCAGATTAACTCATCACATTCCTGTATTGAATAATATCTTTACATTTTAATAATTGATTTGTACATGTTTCTGTTCTTTTTGCAGGCAGAGTCTGACATCGATTTTAGTTTATATCATCAACAAAGGTATGAAATGTCCTTTCCTGTTTAGATTAGATTAGATTTCCTTCATTAGTCCCACAATGGGGAATTTTCTGTCATTACAGCAGCAAGAGAAAAGGAAAAAAGGATACCAAAATAGTAATATCGTACTATAAACAATATAAAAAAATATGCAGAGAATTGAAATGTTTGTAGGGAGGTGGAGGTGGAACAAAAGTACACATTTTATCTGGATTGTGTGCTCTTGGTATCTGCTGCTGCAAAGTAAACGCAAATCTGAAGAGTGCAAAGATACACTCATGCAATATATTTCCTTTTCGCCTTTTCAAGCTTTAAAACAACCAACACAGACTAAGCAGAAAACAACGATGATGGTGCAGCATTTTTGTAAGCGTAGTGTTCTACGGGTCTTCAGATGTCAGTTTCACAGCATGTGCCCACTCTGAGGGTTTCCAGACAGGATTGGCTCACTGCCATGTCTGCACACGCAAACATGGCCGACTGTAAAGCGCGTTGAGAAAGTTATAGTTTGCTTTCTAGCTCTGTTTGAACTACAGTGACTATGAATGAGGCGTGCTTTAGCGTGTTTTGGTTGGACGTGTATGTAGAAAAGGGCATGTACACAACATGTGCATGGCACGTAGGAAGATTTAACGAACGATCATTTAACAACAGAGAGGCGTAGTTCAAATATTCTAAAACCTTTAGAGGGCTGCAACTGAACAGAAAAGCTAAGAAAAAACAAATAAACCTGATACCTGATGTATGAATTGGGTTATTTGTTGAATTTTAACTTGGTGCCGCACATATGATGTAACAAGCACTCTACGCAGTATATATTAACACCTAATTGAAAAGAGGGAGGGAGAGTGGGTCATACCTGGGTACAGCTGCAACGTGGCTCATGTGAGTGTGTCATTAGAGAAGCCATTTCTGCTGCCAGTCAGTCTGGGAAGAGTCATAATGGTATTTTAAAACAATCTGGAGTCAATCATGATACAGTGGGGCATTATGATCTGACCTTTTTTTTTTTTTTCCAATGCATTGTCATCGTTAAGTTAACCTGATGTGAGACGTATGCAGATGGGAGACCAATAGGCTCAAATATCTCCATGATCCCTCGTAGTTATTTCAATTACACGCTTTCATTCAGCTCATTAGTTCTGAAATGCACAGTGAAAGACGGCGTAAAATTCACAGCCAGGATCCATCTGAATCTTTTATCCCACATAAGTCTCGTCTGTAGTTAATGGGAGAAGCGAGAACAGGCAGTAGATGAAAGATTATCCCTAAAAGAACAGTGCTTGGTAGATCACGCCGCATCTCAGGGGATGGAAATCCATCCCGTCTCTAACTACCCAGGCGGTTGGAGTGTGTGCCGGGGCCGTCATGTGTTCCTGAACAAACAGGCTGAGTAGTAAATAGTTATGGCAAATAATGTGACTCCAGGGTAGTGTTAAGTACTTGCATTTTAGTCAATTTCTCATTACAATGAGGATACAAACTTTTTATTTTCTCTACAGATGATTCTGTAGTTAAATGATAATGTAAAATTCAGTTCCTGTTAAAAGACTCAAAGCTCTTCCAACTGCCACGTATACTGTACATCTCGGATGATATATATATTTTTTGCATGAGATTTGCATAGAGGCTCTCATTACACATTTCTGTTGTATATTTCCTCCAGCAAAGCGGAGTTGCTCCTGTTTGGGGACAGCCTGGCCTATTGTTAGTGTAGACCTGTTCTTTAACAGGTTCGGTGAGATAGATGACCAGGCGGGCAGAAGCCTCTGCTCAGGAGCCGATGCCTCTACAAAGAAGCACCGTAGTCTCAGAGTGAAATGGAGAGTTTCCACTTTTATTCATCTGTTTTCCTTTTTCTTTTTAAAGCCTGTGTGTTTTCATGTAATCTTTACTTACGGAAATGGGATTCAGCAGCAGATGGGTGTGGTCCCATCGCTATTTTAATGTACTAATTTGAAAAAAAAACAAAACAAAACAAAAATCCTGGAACAGGAGTGCAGTTTTGAAGCTTGTGTATTTAGTAACCCGGGTGTTAGAAATGCACAGGAATATGGATTCTGCTCTTCCCAGCCTGCTCTTGCTGCTGTCACACCTTCCTGTCTTTTGCAGCACATCCTCACACCGTGGGAACTGTCGACCTATACGATTTGAACCTCCAATGTTGGACTTTCATGAACAGTGAGTTTCCTATTTCTCTCGCTTGCACGGGTGCAGTCTGCTTTTTCTTTTTGACATTGTGGTTCTCTGTCAATATTGAGCTTATTTTTGCCTTGCATTGCTCTCATTTGCTGAGAGAACAACTCGAGGACAGGTGCTTGGTTCGTGTGCAGTAATAAAATAAACTAAAAACTTGCTCTGAGACAACAGCCTGTCAACAATAAATGGATTGCTGGAGCAGTTTGTGGCCGTGTAAACAATGCTCTCAACACAAACACGAGCTGCTGTGCCAACGCCTGCCTTCACCTATGCCTGTTTTTATTAGCTCATACTGAGTGCAATGGCTCATATTGGGCTTCAGGTTGCAGATTGAGGGGTCATTTGGAGAGTTCCAGCTGTCTTGGCCTGTCCACCCTCGTACTAACTTCATCCATAAACAATCCACTTAACAGCTCTTAGTGCTTTAGAGAGCCTGGACATTTGGACAGTGTCTTTGTATTGTCCTTTCATATTGAAGACGATTGCTTTGCAACAGAGCACAGAGAATCATCTCTCTTACTTGATTTTCATACCATGCCATTTTCATACCAACCACAGGCTGCCCAGCAGCTCGGAAATCAGAGGGTTTATGGTGTGCTTTGAATGTTGGCTGAACTCTGTGGAGATGAGGACACTTATTAGTGTCATATCTTCTCTCCGCAGGAAGGTTATGTCTGTCTTTTCTTTTTTTTTAAAGAGATCCCTGAAAAGAAACTTTAAATAACAATTCAAACCATCTGCTTTTACTGTGACAGTTTTCACTAAATTGACAGAACCTACAACACTTTTTCATTTTGTTATTGTCAGTTATTCAAGAGCTTCTCTTTTAAATGTCCCTATATATTGTTTATATCCTCTTTATAAAGCCTCTTCTTTCCCTTTTACAGGCCTGTTGGGATGCCAAAAATGGAGAAAGTTTATTTACATAATCCTAGCTCAGAAGAAATTAGTTTGATATCAATATCAGCAACAACGGCACATTTTCACGCATCCTTTTTTCAAAATAGGGTAAGTAAATTTAATTATTTTTACTGTTTTCATGTGAAATCTGATAAATAAGAACCCCAGAAATGTGATTGGTGTGAGGTGAAAAGAAACTTGCTTGTCATTTACATGCAATGTTATGGATTTATCTCTAAATGTTGTTTTAGCTCTGTGGTTTTATGACGGGCCTTGCATGTTATTGTATCTATTTATTTCTGCTTTATTTCTGCTTTCATTTATGTAAAATGTTTAAACAAGTGAAAGTGATAAAAAAATACAAAGTAAAGTTTGTATTTTAATGCCGGTTTATATTTTTAGCCAAATGAACCTGCTCTAACTAAAGATATACATACACACTGACAGCAGAAAGACATCACACATGCTACTGTAACATGTGACTGTCGTCCCAGAACTATGGGGACTGTCATCTGTAGACTACTAGTGTTTATATGCTGGAGACTATCGTTGTTCAGTGACAGCGTGCACAAGAATGAAGGTGTGTGCAGATAGGGAGTGTACCCAGCTAAATCAGAGCTATATTGTTTATTTTGGTGGGGAGATGTCTGTAGGGGGTGTGGCATCACATGACAGGGATGTGGGAACAAGAGTGACGGCATAACAAAGGAGGCTGGAGGGACGTTACGTGTGACGTCCAAGAAGCAAACTGTTTATCCGCATGGCTGGGAAAATGAAAAATTTGGTACAAATCAGAATGTGTGAACGTGAACGTTTTTATGTGTTGAAGACTTGCAGGGTCATGGCTGTTTAAGTTCTGGTTATTGATTTTTATTTATTGATTCCTGTTTTGGCTGATCATGCAAATGTTCTGCTATGAGTCTGTTGTTGTGGTATGTGACATGTCGTTTTTAAGCAGCAGTGTGACCGGGGAAAGCGTTTTTGTGTTAATGGTGGTCATCATGACGGAGGATTCCCTCATCTTGCTGGTAGACTTGACCAACCCTGGGTGTGAGATGTGCAGAGAACAGGACATATTGTTCATAATGATGGCTAAACCAGGAGCTCAGCACAGCTGGATGTTCACCAACCTTGATTTGTTTATAGCCGATTTTACGATCCTTTTACTCAAAACATGTGAAATTGACCACTATTCTCAGTCATACATCGAGTATAAGTATCTCCTGCATGCAGTGTTTCACATTATCTTCCTGTCAGCGATTAGAATTTCTTTTTTTGGTGATAGTGATCCTAAACGTTGGCTGATTCTGTGTCGTGTTGGGACATGCACACACAGAGAGAAAACGTTTTAAGCTCTGCATTACGTACTCGCTAACTTAGTGTGAGGTGGCAGCGCGTAACTCCACGCTCATTCATGACATGTAAAATTGTGCTCAATCATTTTTGCACAGAATGGGATTTGACTCAAATGGTAGAGCGCTCTGCATGTGAGAGGTGGTGGATTGTATGGGCTTCAAACCACAGTCCTATCCACAACCACACAATTAAAGGGGTTATTTTACTTATTTTTTACAAGAATTAAAAACTTATGAGGACACCAAAGTTGTTAAATTTGGAAATGTGCAGAAAGAAGATGTGCATAACTTCATGCAAAGCCTGGGAGTGTGTTCCTGGTCGCTAGCCTGGGGGAAGAACAAACGGCAGTCTTACTAAGTGCAAAGCAAGTGGGATGTGTTGTGGAGCTGTTTTGAATGTCCGTCTCGTCTTTATGCTCGCTTCCACCTGTTCAGGGTCATGGGGAGTTGGAGCCTCTCCCGGTTGTCATCAGCCAAGAGAAGGCGGCTGACGCACCCCAGGCGTGCTGCCAGTTGTCTTGAATGTCTTCTTGAGAAGTAGTTTCTCTGCAGTAGTTCCACTAGAAACACCTGACTTAAACGCTGCTAAT
The DNA here is from genome assembly GCF_033807715.1 of Cololabis saira. Classification (NCBI taxonomy): domain Eukaryota; kingdom Metazoa; phylum Chordata; class Actinopteri; order Beloniformes; family Belonidae; genus Cololabis; species Cololabis saira. The sequence goes on along the minus strand of NC_084599.1, from coordinate 9,684,980 downwards.
GTGACACGTCTGCTGCTTGAACACTGGGAGCTGTTGATGTGGGTGTTGCTAGTGATTTAATTTCTAACAAACGGTTCCTCTGCAGCAGAGGCAAGGCTTGTTCCTTTTCTTAACCAATTTGTCTGAATACACTTGAAGGTTTTCTTTAAAGTAATTTTTCTGGTTTGATTGACCTCGTTTTGACATAAACCTGGACTGTTTTTTCCACGCATTTCTAAGTTTAATGTTTCATGGTGTATTACAGATGACGGTTAATCACGAAAAGTGTTACATGAACTGTACAGGAATATCTCATCTCTCCTTTTTTTTTTCTTTAAACAGATAATTCCACCAGGAGGAAACACGTCATTTGATGTGGTGTTTCTCGCTCGTGTTGTTGGGAATGTAGAAAACACTTTATTTATTAATACGTCACATCATGGAGTGTTTACATACCAGGTACAAACCAAACAAGCCCTAGCTTCTTAATGAAGTTAACTTTTAGTGTCAGGAAGATGTGATTAATGTCTGACTCTTTTGCCCTGAAGGTTTTCGGGGTCGGCATCCCAAACCCCTACAGACTGCGGCCTTTCATCGGGGCCCGAGTCCCAGTAAACAGCAGTTTCTCTCCTCTCATAAACATCCACAACCCATACAGCGAGCCACTGCAGGTAATTTGGCATGTACATACAGGCAGGTTATTTGACAGAAAATGTGCTCTCCTTTTGATTCTGAACCCGTGCTGCTTTTGCTGGCCTTTGCTCAGGTTGTGGAGATGTACTCCAGTGGGGGGGATCTGCATCTAGAACTCCCCACGGGCCAACAAGGAGGTGCTGGGAAGTTGTGGGTGAGTTGCACTTTCTAAATCCAGTGTATGGACCAGATCTCAACCTAGAAGAGGATGAACAGTTAAAAGGCGGTCCTGATGTTCAATACCACCGCCCCTACCCCTGCAGGAGATCCCTCCGTTTGAGACAAAGGGGGTGATGAGAGCCAGCTTCTCCTCCAGAGATGTAGACAACCACACCGCTTTCATCAGAATCAAAACCAACGCTCCCAACGAGGACCAGTTCATTATCCTCCCTGTTGAAGTGGAGGTCACATCAGGTGTGCTGTTAACGTTTTGTGCTGTAACACAGTGGTCCCCAACCCCGGGCCGTGAGTCATTTGGTACCGGGCCGCACAGAATTTCTGAATTTCTGTATCCCCGACTGATGATGGATGACTCTCAAACTGATGGTTCACAATTTTTTTAGTCCTTAGATGTAAATACACTGTTAACACACAGTAAGAGCTATAAAGGAATAAAATAGAGTTAGTCTTTCTACATTCATATAAGTTTCATTTAACTTAAATACAGACCGACACAGCTGGTCGCTCGGCTACCGTTAACCGCAATACATGAGTAACCATGGCAACCAAACTCAAGCCGGACATAAATACGGCATAACATTTGCAAAGAAATCAAATTCTTATCAGCAGGTGCTTTTTGTGTCAGTTAGGCTCCACTTTAGCATTCCCGACACTAGTTTAGTCTTTCAGACATACTTTCTACTGCCGAGACCTTGTAAACATCCGAAGCGCCGGATGTTTACAAGGTCTCGGAGAGACGCCTTCAAAATAAAAGCACCCTCTCCTTCTCCTTAATATATAAAATAAAATAGAAGCCTGGCTTTAAATATTGTTAATGAGACATAAAAACATAAAAACACATTTATAGAAATACTCATACTAAAGGTAATTTACAATTTCCATTATTTCATTTTATTTTTTCGAACATGATGTTTTATTATTTATTATTATTCATTATTATTATTATTACTATAGCGAAAATACCACAGTTTTTAGTGCCGATCTTGTGATTTTATTTAGTTTTTATCAGCTACACCTTTAGATTGGGCCGTGAAAATATTGTCAGACATTAAACCGGTCCGTGGTTCAGAAAAGGTTGGGGTTCCACTGCTGTAACACACACCCACTGTGTCAGACAGAGAGCATTTGCTTCCAAGTTATTGCTGCTGATTGCAGGATCTGTTACATCACAGGGATTTACACTGGTCTAGTTTACCTTTTAAATAAATAATATAACATATCATGCTGTTCGTCTGAAGTTGTATTTAGTTAACTTTAAGAGCTGATGCGTTTACGTGTCCTGTAACTGTTATATTTCCCGTGTTTACAGCCCCGGGTATATACTCCTCCACAGAGATGCTTGACTTTGGTACACTTAGATCACAAGGTATGCAGTGTTAATCAAAGCTACGCCCTGCAATCTTTAAAAAAAAAAAAAAAGGAAAAAAAAAGGTTATACATTTCTAACTGTCCTTCTGCTGGCTTTACAGATCGTCCAAAGCTGCTGAATTTACATCTTTTAAATTCAGGAACAAAAGATGTGCCAATTACAGTGAGTATCCTCAGCAGATGTTTAAACTCTCTACTTGAAGGCTTCTCTTCTCTTGACCAATAAGAAGTCACATGTTTCATTTGTGTTTTTCAGAGTGTACGTACAACGCCATCGAACGAGGCAGTCACGATAGACTTTAAAGCAGTTACGCTGAAAGCTGGAGAGAATAGATATACCAAAGTTGCAAGTATTAGTTTTGATGGTGAGTGTTTTTTTTTTTTTTTTCTTAGATGGCGTGTTTGTAGGAAATGCACCACTTGTGCTGAATGCAAGCTTTTAGGAAGGAAACTGCACTATGATGTCAGCTTCCTCTGGGCTTGTGGTCAAATATATCATGTTGAAGGTTTTGATCTCTTGCTGCTTTTTTCATTAATGTATATTTTGTTTAATTTTTTGCTTTAAATACTGCACATGTTTCTGGAAATTAAAAAAACACGAGAAGCTTAAATGATTCTTTCTCAAATCTCGTACTCGCTGCAGGAGTTTTTTCAACCTTTTCTCATTCATTGTTGGACAGCTTCCTGTTGTGGGCCGTCTAGCAACAGCCATTTCTGCTTTTATAATCTAATATTCCCCTTTGTTTCAGCTTCAAAAGCAAGAAGAACTTATCAGTTCTCTGGGAAAATAACAGTTAAAGCAAAAGAAAAGACTTATTCAAAGCTTGAAATCCCGTACCAGGCAGAGGTTTTGGAAGGGTGAGTCGCGTTTTGTTGATCTTAACTAAGAGAAAACAGGTTCGGGTTAAAGTGTGATGTTTCACCGTGGTCGTGCTTCTTCCTTCCTGGCAGCTACCTGGGCTTTGACCACACAGCCACGTTGTTCCACATCCGGGACAGCCCCGTGGACCCGGTGGACAGACCCATCTTCCTCACAAATGCCTTCAGCTTTGCAATCCGGATACACAACGTGTCTCTGCCAGAAGAGGCCAAAACCATGTTCAATGTAAGTGTCTGCTTAAAAAGCTTAAAACGCTAAAGCTGCGTCGCCCATAGACATATATATATATATGTAGACGCCTCATAGACTGACGCTGCCTATTGGAGCTGACGTTCAGTGCGGCCGCCATCTTGGATGGGTCTCCAATGCGGCCCCAGTGCATTTATTTCTACTGAGGAAGGTTTTATCCCCGACTACAATAATCCATAACTCCCTGAATTTTTACCCGATTTTCACATGATTTGGTTTGTTACAAACAGCAGAGATTTAGTTATGATACAGGGCGCTGTCACATGTTAAAAATACGTACTTTTATGCTGAAAGACTTTGTATTATGCTCTTTAACAAAGACATATGGTATGGCATATTGATAAATGTATAATAATTAATTTTATATTTTAATAAGAAACAAGTTTGATTGTTTATTTGAATTTATTTGAAGGGGAGAGGGGTGTGTTGTATTTATTTATTTTTTCTTTCTTATTAATATTATTTATTTTTATTTAATTATTGTTTTGAAAAGTTAAAAAAGGGCAAAATATTTATTTCTATTGTTATTGTAAATCTTTTTTTTTCTCTTATTGCCCTCAATAAATATATCTATAAAAATAAATCCAGGTCATTCCAGGGTCTTATACTAGCCTGTTAGGCTTGCAACTGGGGCTGGGGAGCTAAAACCCTTGAAAAAGAACTGTTTTGCAGCTTCTTGCGTGTGCTGGCTGTAACTGTAACTCTGTAACTCCAGTGTAGTTAGTTTAGCCTGGAGTGAGGAGACCCATCCAATATGGCGGCGACGCTGGATTACGTTCCAGCATGTCATGAGGCGTCTACGTTTATATGTCGATGGCGTCGCCTGCACCTGTTCTTCAGGCAGTGAAATGATGTCCCTTCGGCCTTTTTCCACTGCAGGTGCAGAACTTCAGCATGCCCATCCTCATCCTCCCACACGAGTCCCGCTACATCTTCTCGCTCCTCTTCAGGGCCGTGCGACCTTCCATCCACATAGACAGCAATATCCTGCTCATCACAAACGCATCCAAGTTTCATCTGCCTGTGCGAGCGTACACGGGCTTCTTGGAGGTACGTTTGTATTTATTGAGGATTTCAGTGTTTAAAAGATAAAAAAATAAGTAATATTTTAATTAATATTTTAGTGCCATATGGCACTAAAATCTGATAAAGTACTTTGAGGTACAGCGTCCACCGTTACTTAACGTCCTCGGTGTATACGGGGCCAGTGATGGCGTGATATAAGCCACACTCCTCTTAAGGTTGAATAATATTGCACCTCATACAGCGGCCGCTGCCTTAAATGTACTTATACATGTAGCTCTGCTGCTTTTGGTTTTGACACTTTTGTCAGCTTTAACGCTCGAGTTTTGCTTTCAGCAAAAGGGAACTATGACATGTTACTGTTATGTCTCACTCTGTCTGCGAAGGAACAAGTTTTTACTTTCATACAAGAGAAACAAAAGCAGCAGCTCCTGGTAGCAGGTACAGTAGATCTGGGTTAAGACCATCTTTATGGCAACATTTCTTTTATGTATGTCCAGGTCATACAGGAGCAAAGTGAGAGCAGTTTGTTGAAGTTAGTCGCACCTCTGACACTGTTGTGGTCGGTCATTGTTAGGGCTGGGCGATATGGACCAAAAGTCATATCTCGATATTTTCTAGCTAAATGGCGATACTCGATATATCTCTCGATATTTTTTCTGTGCCATAATTGGGGTTTCCCCCAAAGCATTATAGCATAGCATGTTAGCTTCATTTTTTTCTGAGGCAAACCCTTAAAAAAACAGTTTAATACAAAGCCTCGTGCCAAATGTCACACAGGTTCCTTTATTAACAGAGGTCTGCACAATATCAAAATGTATAAAACAAATGAAATAAAAATAAACTGCCTGCATATATAGAATAAAAATGCTTCTTGAATAAAATAAAACACATATCCCTTTCCTGCATAACAATTACATTAAAATACACTGTGCAATTAATACAATGGAGACAGTAACAGGCAGACTTTTCCACTGAGGTTAACAGTTGTGCAAATCTCAAATAAAACATTCAAGTCAATTTGTCACAAAATAAGCTATATCAAAATCATAAGAAAATAATAATATATATATGGATATTTTTTTTTAAATCGATATAAACGATATTGTCTCGTACCATATCGCGTTTGAAAATATATCGATATATATTAAAATCTCGATATATCGCCCAGCCTTAGTCATTGTTAAACATTATACTTCAAACCTCAAAAACAAGAACAAAGTTTACATATAACAAAACTGAACCTAAATTCTATAACAAATGAACTATTTTGACTTGAACTGACCGAACTCATAACTCTGTCAAAGCCCACCAACTTATACCACATTTACCATAAAAGGCTGATGGCAGGAGGCGGAGCTCCTCTGTGCACCCGCTCCACAAAAGCTGTATACTTTTATACTTTACGTCATTCTCTTCTTAGTCTCTAATGTTTTCGGAGACCTCTTCACCTCTCATGCACGTCTCAGGATCAAACCAAGGCTTAACAAGCGTTATATATATATATATATATATATATATATATATATGTATATATATATATATATATATATATATATATATATATACGTTAGGGTCCAAAGACATGTTTATGGCCACCTTCACTCACTTTTACCCATACTGCACTGCAACATAAAATCATTGGTGGACAGCTAATTACATTTTGTTTATTTTTTTCAACCAATTTTGTAAAAGGAAAAAAATGAAGATATCCATATGTCACATCTGTAAAGCCAGTGTTAATCTATTAAGGATTACAAGTCATAAATTGGGTTTCTTTAAAAACATTTTTAAATATTGCTACTAAATGTTTTCCTTTTGTTTACAACTTCTTCTGAATTCAAACTTTGATCCTTGGTCATTCGTGAATAGATTTCCATGAGAATCAAAGGAACAGGACATATTTTTGTTATAAGTCAGGACTTCTCTGAAAATCCTCAGTCAGTATATAGTTACCACTTTATATGAATCAATTAAATCAGCATTTCTATTATACCTTCCTTGAGTCTCTTAGTCAGCTCAAGTATAAAGTTTACTGTAGGTCTGTGAACTAGTTCCACTGTTGTTGGTGTGTTTGTGCCGTGAACAGAGTTGATATTGGGGACGGGAGGCAGACGCAGCGTGACCACTCTTCCTCAAAATAATCAAACATTCCTTCAAAAGAAATTGAAACTCTTATTTTAACATGACTGAAAGTCTTTCTTGTGCTGATATAACAGTCGCATTTATGAAAATAAAATATAGATTGTGATTTTAAGACTTTTTTCCCCCATTAAGCCTCCTGATTAAAAGCAAAAGTAATAAACACAAAACTGATACTACTAATATTTTTGTCACTGTAGATGTTTCTGTTAACTCGTGTACTGAGGATCTCTTTCAGCCTCTAAAATGTGCAGATGGATTTCACAAAGTTGTCATGTCCCATCAAGAGCAAGAATTGATATTGATGAAACGCTTTGCACTTTCCTCCGTCTTCAAAGCTTAAAAGGAGATGAGAGTGTGTTCACACAGAAGTGAAAGCTGCCCCTTGGCAGCCTCTGCTAGTTGGCAGGTCACAAGAAACTGGGCCTCAAAGAGCTTAGAGCCAGCAGAGTCATGTGGAAAAAGAAAGTCTTTCACTTCTAAGGTTTTCGGTATTAGGAAGATAACAATAATAAGAGAGGGGGGAAAACCCTCTGATGAATAACAACCTAGGATGCACAGGGTCATTTAACAAAAAGTTAGGGAAATTCAGAGGTAATGTGTAAAAAAGCTGCTATTCAAATGTGTTTGATTACCTGATTATCAGTAAAAGTGCAGGCCTCTTGAAATGCAGTTGTCTTGTCAGTTTTCTGATGTGAAGCATTCATGTGTGTGTTAGCACAATGTCTAAGAGGAAAGACATCAGTATTGCCATTAGAGAAGCAATTGCCCATCAGTTTTGGAAGAGCCTTGAGGTCATTTCTGAGAGAGAGACTTGCAGTTCAACCAAGCATACACGTGTCCGTTCACTCACAAAAGTAGCTTCACCGTGAACAGGTCTGGCACCTGTACTATATAACAGTACACGTGATACTGTCTGGAGGTCTCTTTTTTTTTTTTTTGTCTTAATTTAAATTTATTGAGCAAATGCAGAGGTATGTAAAGTGCCTATACAAATTACAAGAAGAACATTTACATGAATAAATTACTCTTTAACTTGGGAGAAGATGGGTAGCAAGGGACACTATCTTGAAATGTCATTTTAAAACTGAAAAAGATAAAAATCATTATCTGTACGTTGGAAAACATACATTAATGGATATAGAATTTGGCACTTTGGTTAGAAGTAAAAGATTTATTAGGAATTCACAAATATTCAAAACAGCTGACGCAGTGATCTGGTAAAAGAGCAAGGCCAATATGAATCATTCGGTGCGTCCGAAATGCCATACTAAACAGTATATACTAAAAAGTATACTTAAGATCCGCACATTTTTGAGTAAATATCAGTAGTGTGCATTAATTCGGACGTACTACTCAGAGCCACATATCACTTCCTGCGGTTGGGAGGAAATGACATGTCACAGCAGCAGTAGCAGCTGTTACCATGGTAACCACTCCTGTCACAGCAGCAGTAGCAGCACCGCTCTGCTCTTTCCCGTTTATCCTGGCTGAAACAAGATGACATTATATAATATTATTATATACGAATATTATAATAATATTATATAATAATAATATTATACTTATGACATATACGTATCATTTAGCATCCAAACACCGCTGCATTGCATTGTGGGAAGGTTCTGCTCAGCTAGTGTCCATCAATCCACACTAATACATTTCTCCGGAATGAGTATATGGATAGTACATACTATTGAATACGTTCTAATGTTTCGGACGCATTAAAAAATCTCGCATCCTCATTTTGCATACTCATTAGGGTGGAAGTCTGCAATTTCAGATGCAGCGACAATGTTTTCAGTGGAATTTTCACAGAAGGTGCACTTGGTGTGGAAACTGCAGCTGAACTGGCCGCTTGTGGTCAACTACTGCACTTACTTCCACAAGTGAATATTGCAATATCTCACACGGGTTGTGTATTTTGACAAGGATCTGCACAAAAGACGTGCCAGACTATCATAGAAACGTTTGGCAGTCATGATGCATTCAGATACACATTATAAATGTATAAAGTATATTCCAGAGCTAAGATTATTCAGAGGGGAATAGAAAACACTTAAGACGCTACCTATCCCATGCAAGTTCCGCTCAAGGTCCGACTGTGCTGAAAGAAATAGTAAAAACCCAATAACTTCGTATCAGAGTCTACAGGGCTTATGTTGCATCACTGCGCTTTTTGAAAAGTACTACATTTGTTGTGCACATTTATAAACCCAATCCTCAGTGTTCAAAAATGCAGACACTCTTACATACAGTATATGTGACTTCATTATTCTAATTATATATCATGTAAGAGTGTCGTGTAAGGCACTATGTAAATATAATATTGCTCTGATGTCCCAGGGTATGGGCATCAAATATAGCTTGTTTGGGAGGGTTGACGAGAAAAAGCCTCTACTTTGTATTTGCAATATGCAGAAGTGCAGTAATGCCAGGAACCCCAGTAAATCTACCACAAAAGAGAAGTATCGAGCTGTTTTTAATTACGCCTTCAAAGTCCAGACCTCAACCTGATAGAAATATTCTGATGGGAACATAAGAGAACCGTGCATAAATATGCCTACAAACTACAACAAACAGCAACGCTGTAAAGGCCACAACTCCTCTACAACAATGTCAAAAGATGGCAGTAATTGGTTCTACAGGCTAAATGAATCATGGAGAGTACTTGTCATTCACTGCAGTGTAGGCGGTAATTCTAACTAAAGCTTTACTTTTTAAAATGAAATGTCGACATGGCTTAAGATTGAACTTCATTTTTTGAGAAATGGCTGCTGCATCATGATTTATGTCTCGTTAAATGACACCGTGTAATTGGCACCGCAGCTGATTTGGTTTGGTACCAGATAATGAATGAAGTGGTACCGCAGTGTCACTCTTTAAAGTCAGCTGAAGGGTTTGTGATGTATAATTCTGTGTGTCTTGTTTCCTGGTGTGAGCAGCCCCTGGTCCTGCCCCCGAGTCTGAAGGACAACATTCTGGACTTCGGTGTCCGCAGCGCCACAGACAGCAGCAGCATCATATTTGTGATAGTGAACAGTAACCCCATTGAGGTGAGCACTTGGATAAGTTAATGATGCAAGTATTGCAGGTGTTGCAGCTATTCCCACAGGAGTGGATAATGGCAAAGAGTTTAGCAGTTTTGTTTTTGTATTAACAGCCTCCCTAACCAAAGAGCATGACACAGTTTTGTCATCTTTGTCCCCCAGCTGGAGATAAAGTCCTGGCTGGTCACAGGGGACAGTCTTTCCATGGAGCTGCTGAAAACAGAGAAAGGAAACTCAACGGTGACTTTGAGTCGCCTACAAGAGCTGCACAACACTTCAGCCTTGCATCACAAAACGGTAAGACCTTCACAGTTTCACACGTGATCACTGTAACACTAAATGTCAGTCTTCAGTGCAGGGCAGTCAGTGTCTGTGATTAAAGATTTACAAGACCATTATTTTATTGACTGCCTCCAAACACGACGTTCAAACTTGGCCCCTCGTTCTTGAATCTGCCAGGTACGGTTCAGAGTGCTTACCGTACGCTGTGCAGAAGTTGAGAAATAAAAAACATTTATTTGTATTATAAAACACACAAGAACATATCGACCTCACACTCACATTTGTATGCTGATTCCTAAGAAAATCAATAACTTCAGTTACATTTCATAGACCTTGGTGAGAGATGGATGGAGGGTAAAAAGAAAAAACTGTAAGAACTCAAATTCCTGATGTCTTTTAATAAGAACTGCAGTAGGGCTGCAACTAACGGCTGTTTTCATAGTCCATTAGTCTATCAATTATCTAACTAATCGAATTATTACATTTTAACCACTCGTCAACCACCTGAAAAAAATCTGCGTTTTTTTTTTTTTTTTTTTTTTTAAACTTTAAGCTGCTTTATTGACTGTCCTTAAAAGGAATAACTGTGTTCATGTTTCTTTTAAGAAGTGTTGTAAGTTCTTATCCACAGCATGAAATGGACGTAACCAGCTAATAATTGATTTATTTTATTTTTTTTTCTATTTTTGTCGACTACGTCGATCATTTGTTTTAGTCCTTAACTGCAGCTTAATCGTAATATTTGGGTTGGGTTTGTTTAAGTAAGACTTCTTCAAAATGCCTGTCTGATATTGTGCTGCAGTTGTTTATAGCTGATGGAAACACAGTAGAAGAGAGTGAAGTGAAATGCTGGGAGGATTCTGTTATCAGCTTTGCTCAGAGCCAAGGGCATGAAATGCACCACTTTTCTCACACTGTTAGCTGAAATACGAGTTACTGGTTCCTGTTTTGATCTTGTTTATCATCAATGGAGCACAATCAAATCAGGTTGAATAATATTTTCTGAGTTTACTGGTGTCTGTTAAATCTTGTGCTGGACATTGTTTTCATCTGACTGTTTGTTTTGCTTGCTACAATGGAAAAACATGATTCCAGTGGAAGAGACAGTTGGCTTTCCAGCTTTATCTCATCTTGATAAAGATGTGGGACTTTTTGACAGAGTAAAATATTGTTAAAACAGTTGCTTTGTTAGTTCAGATCTAAATAATAAGGGTGAATGTTTTTGTATTGAATTTAAAGCGTAAAGGTAACAGTAGAAGGCACGCTCTCTAATATTTTATTGGACCGCCTTCAGCTTTCATTACTGCACAGATTCCCTGTGGTGTCGTACTGTTAAGTTTCTGCAATGTCAACATTTACCTTCATCCAACGTTGCATTAATTTTCGCCAAGATTTTGTACTGATGATGGGAGAGTTGAACCGCCCATGGGATGTGCTGGAGTCTTCTCCAGCACATCCCAAAGATTCTTAAATCTTAAAATCCTATTATGTATACAACTTCTGTTCCCTGATGGAGAAGAACGAGGTACAACACTTGTCTGACCCACAGCACAGTTGGACTCGGTGAGGAGCAGCCATTGAACTGCAGGATGACCGTGATGACGGCTGTATTTAAGTGCGGGCGGGGCCTCCCTCTTGTCATCACCTGTCATTTCCCTTGAGGTGTGATTAGAGGAATCATCAGTCAGGACATGCGAGGGAGGGCGTGGTATCCCATACTACATGTGTTGTATCTCATTCCTCTCCATCGACGTAACATTTCGTTTTCTGTGCTTAATGCCAGTAATTAGACCTGCTGAAACAGATCAACATCCTTTCCACGACCACAGGATGTGTCTACCGACATGGTTGTTAAAGAAATGAGAAGCTACTCACTGCTTCAATAACATAATCATCCATGCAGTCTTTATCCAATGGGAGGCTCTTACCTGTCTGCCTGATTAAATTCAGGGGTTGACAAGTACTGTATAATCTCTGGCTGAATTGTGGTTTATGGCCACCTATAGTGTACCAGGAACTTATTTTGTGATTATTGTTCAACACAGATGAGATATAACAATGAGATGTTTTCCCTCAGGTGATACTGGCATCCGGCTATTATGCAGCATTCAGAGTGACATTAGTCGCTAAGGCGTTGGAGGGCGCGTATGATGGAGCCATACACATAACAACAGATTATGAGGTAGGTTGGGGGGGTTATTGGGGAGTGTAGCACCCTATAATGTAATAATTTCCTGAAAATGTAATAACGCCTGAAAATGTAATAAAATGTGTACTTAACTCAATCAAAAATGTAATAAAATCATGTAATAACTTCACCAATAATGTAATAAAATATCCATTCCTGACGGATATTGTAATAACATTTTTCCCGATAATGTAAAACCTTATTACATTATTGGGAATTTATTACATGGTACTGAAAGTCTGCAATTTAACCCAATAGTCATTCTGGTGTTTCAAATCCAGCGTATATAACATGCTTAGATACTTAAAACACAAAATGTAGAACTCTGGACTGAAAATGAACATAGCCTATATATTACATTATCTGTCAAGTATTACATTATCAGTTTTGAAAAAAAGAAATGTAATAAATTCCCAATAATGTAATAATGTATTACATTATTGGTAAAAATGTTATTACAATATCAGTCAAGATATTTTATTACATTATTGGATTTTATTACATTTTCGAATGAGTTAAGTGCAAATTTTATTACTTTTTCAGGTGTTATTACATTTTCAGGAAATTATTACATTATAGGGTGCTACAGGGAATAACAGCTTAAATAATACCATTTAATGTCATTTAATGCTCAATTTATGAACCTTTTTGTATCCGCAGATATTAACCATCCCGGTGAAAGCTCTCATTGCTGTGGGGACTTTAAACAGTTCTCCTAAACACATAATTTTGCCACATTCATTTCCGGTAAGTAGCAATCAGAACTCAACCATGGGGAAGCTCTGGAACCGACTCTGCTCTCACCAGATTCAGAAGATGTCTCATGTGTGTATGTGTCTCTTCCCAGGGGAAGATCGTCCACCAGAGCTTCAGCATCCAGAGCTCCTTCACTCAGAAGGTGAGGCTGCAGCAGATCCGCTCGCTGACCGAGGACATTCGCTTTTACTACAAGCGGCTCCGCAACAACAGAGACGAGCTGGAGCCCCGGCGGAAATCAAAGGTATCCTGTCCAACCTCGGAGGATCAGCCATGTCTGCCAGTATAAACAAACATATTTTCTTTTTTCAATTCTTTCATTTGTTTATTTATTTTTTGTTTGTTTTCCAGGTGGCAAATATTTATTTTGACGCCGGCTTGCAGTGTGGTGATCACTGTTATGTGGGCCTGCCATTTGTGCTTAAATGTAAGTTTTTTTTGTTGTTTTTTGTTTTTGTTTTCTTCTTTTTGGGTATGCGTTTGTGTAATATAGTACGACAGAGTATTAGGGCCAAACTGAGACAAAAAAAAAATGGAAATTACGAAAATAAAGTCGTAGAATTACCAGAATAAAGTCATAATGTTGTGAGAATAAAGTCGTAATATATAATATAATATATAAATATAACTTCACAAGATATTCCTCATTTTAACACAGGGAGAAGATGCTCTTCCTGTTAGAGTTCTCATAAATTACTACTTTATTCTTGTAATATTACGACTTTATTCTCGTAATGTTACGACTTTAGTCTCGTAATGTTACGACTTTATTCTTGTAATGTTACGACTTTATTCTCGTAATGTTACGACTTTATTCTCGTAATGTTACGACTTTATTCTATTACGACTTTATTCTCGTAATGTTACGACTTTATTCTCGTAATGTTACGACTTTATTCTCGTAATGTTACGACTTTATTCTCGTAATGTTACGACTTTATTCTCGTAATGTTACGACTTTATTCTATTACGACTTTATTCTCGTAATGTTACGACTTTATTCTATTACGACTTTATTCTCGTAATGTTACGACTTTATTCTCGTAATGTTACGACTTTAGTCTCGTAATGTTACGACTTTATTCTCGTAATGTTACGACTTTATTCTCGTAATGTTACGACTTTATTCTCGTAATGTTACGACTTTATTCTATTACGACTTTATTCTCGTAACGTTACGACTTTATTCTCGTAATGTTACGACTTTATTCTCGTAATGTTACGACTTTATTCTCGTAATGTTACGACTTTATTCTATTACGACTTTATTCTCGTAACGTTACGACTTTATTCTCGTAATGTTACGACTTTATTCTCGTAATGTTACGACTTTATTCTCGTAATGTTACGACTTTATTCTCGTAATGTTACGACTTTATTCTCATAATGTTACGACTTTATTCTCGTAATGTTACGACTTTATTCTATTACGACTTTATTCTCGTAACGTTACGACTTTATTCTCGTAATGTTACGACTTTATTCTCGTAATGTTACGACTTTATTCTCGTAATGTTACGACTTTATTCTCGTAATGTTACGACTTTATTCTATTACGACTTTATTTTCGCAACATTATGACTTTATTCTCGTAATTTCAAATTTTTTTTTTGTCTTAGTTTGGCCCTAATACTCCGTCGTAATATAGAGATCACACACATCTGAAGCACCATTATTCTGCTGTGAAGTGGGATTATTTAAGCTTTATTTGAGGTCTTGTTGCCCCCCCTCCCCCCACCCTCAAGTCATAACTGTTAATGTTTCTTGGCAAACTGTCTCATCAGCAAATGTAATATGAACTCACCTGAAGCAGCAGTAATTAACTTGAAAGGAATTGACTCTCCCCACAGCGGAGTCCAAACCCCACGGGCTGGCGTTACAGGAGGATATCTGGGACGCTGACGTCGACCTTCACCAGAAACTGCTCCGACGCTGGAAGGAGCTCAGAGAGCACTCGGGACACAAGTAAGCATCTCCGTCAGGCAGGAATCCTGAATGATCATCTGAACATTGATCCTCTCTAGTCTGATATTCAGTTAACTTTTCTTTTTTTCCTAATCGTAGGATTGAAGCTGTCTTTGAAGTGAACACAGACCTTCAGAAAAATGTCCAAGCCAAAATAACAGCTCATTTGACATGGCCTTCGTTAGTCAACTCTTCACAACAGATCATATTCCCCCTGACCAACACAAACAGCTCCTCCGTGAGTGCAAACCACTGGGCTCCTATTAATTAACCTTGATAATGTACACAGACACATGCAAGAGCAACATCCTTGTGTGTTTCCCTGCAGGATGAAGAGGTGATTCTGCAGAACCCTGCAGACGTCCCCATCTATGTGCAAGTTCTGCCGTTAGCGCTGCTACCAAACCCCTCTGTGTTTTCGGGAAAACTAGCAGACAGGTGAGAAATGTCTTCAAGATGCAGCAGGATGGCAGGATTGATTTTTTTTTTTAACTTTAGTTTTATTGAAGAAAAACACAAACATTCCTTGAAAACATCACAGATTATATATGACAGCGTTAAAGACAATAACAAAATGTGGCCAGGGGGGCCTAGAAAGTTGAATAAAACTGATAAATGAAAGATAATAAGTAATAAATGGACAGTTAAGACGTTCTGCGTACCCCAGATTCTCCTCAGTGGGAGAAGTATCTTACAATAGGTAGCATCTCCTCACAAAAACATCAGACCTTAGTTGTAATCGAGCAGTTAAAGCCTCCATTCCATACACCTCCCTTAGCTTCTGTTTCTACTGAGTATCCAAACACTTTATTGTCACCATTTTCCTAGCAGTCATCAAGAGTATACAGGACTGTCTCAGAAAAATTAGAATATTGTGATTTTCTGTAATGCATTTACAAAAACAAAAATGTCATACATTCTGGATTCATTACAGATCAACTGAAATATTGCAAGCCTTTTATTATTTTAATATTGCTGATCATGGCTTACAGCTTAATAAAACTCAAATATTCTATCTCAAAAAATTAGAATATTCTGGGAATCTTAATCTTAAACTGTAAGCCATAATCAGCAATATTAAAATAATAAAAGGCTTGCAATATTTCAGTTGATTTGTAATGAATCCAGAATGTATTTTGCATTACAGAAAATAAAGAACTTTATCACAATATTCTAATTTTCTGAGACAGTCCTGTACATGCTTTCAGGAGTCGGATCCAAAAGACACTGACTGGGGGTGAATTGTATATGAATTCCCATAACTTTGTCTATCTCAACCCCTTCCTAAAAGGCAATATCATTGGGCAATCCCAAAATATATGTGAGTGGTCGCCAATCCCTCCACATTGTCTCCAGCAGTATATTGCCGCTGGATTACTTGCAAATTTAAAGACCACAGAGGGTCTTGAAGAACCTAGTCTTCATCTTCCAGTCAAACTCCTTCCACATGTTACCATTGATACCTTTATGTATATAATATTTAACTCCAGCTCCCATTTGTTTTTAATATAAAAAGTGTTGTCGGATGG
Organism: Cololabis saira; assembly: GCF_033807715.1. Taxonomy (NCBI): domain Eukaryota; kingdom Metazoa; phylum Chordata; class Actinopteri; order Beloniformes; family Belonidae; genus Cololabis; species Cololabis saira. The sequence continues at coordinate 9,668,696 of NC_084599.1, read as the reverse complement.
ATCCAGTAGCAGATTTCTGTATATATGAGACACTTGCTTTTTACTAGGTAAATTATGTTTGATTATATTAATAAAGTACATTTCTGTGTTCGTTGGAGCATTTTTGATTATGTTCCAATCTGTATGGTTTGTAATGTAATTTCTTATCTGAAAATATGACGGCAGGACTTTTATTCTATCATTTACATGTAACACTGGTGCTATCATCTGCTTTTGTTTCCCAGGTTACCTTTAGGAAATTTATCCAACATCAACATTGATGCGCGCACTTTAGAGTTCCAGGTTCATAGAAATCAAGTGAGTGTGCCCTTGTAATGGTTGTTACTGGCATTGCTCTTTTTCCATGGTTGAGGCAGCATGTGAAAGCTATTTGTCTCTAAAAGACTGTTTGTTTGTTTGGCAGACATCCTTAATGAAGAGCAGTACAGGCTTTGTTGAAGGCTCAAGCAGACCTTTTGTGTACAATCTGCTCCTGCTGCCCGGAGAAGTCAAGTCCTTCAGTGTGCGCTTCACCCCCGTCAGCAACCACAGTGTCTCCTCCCTCCTCATAGTCAGGTAAACACATTATTTCAGGATACTTCTGCAACAGTCTCTGTATGCGAGCATCTTCTGAAATTACGCCTTTCTTTTGGGAATGTGTTTAGGAATAACCTGACCGTGTTCGACACAATCGTCCTTCACGGACAAGGGACGACTGAGAGCCTGAAGGTTGCCGGGAAGCCTCCAGGACAGGGCAGCTCGCTGAGGTTTAAGATGACTGAAGCGCTGCTCAAAGACTGCACAGAGAGTGAGTTTGTGTTGCCGGGAGGGAAAGAGGGCCGCATTTCCACTAGGGCTGCAACGATTCGTCGACGTTGTCGACAAAAATCGATAATCAAAATTGTCGAGGCGTCTCACTTCCGTACAATCTCTGCCGAGAGTCGCGCATGCACAATAGCGTCTCAGCAGCTGCGGGTAATAAAACTTCATGAAGAAAAGAGTCCCGCTATAGCAGGGTGAAGAAAACAGTCCCGCTATAGCAAGAAGGAAGAAGAAAACAGTCCCGCTATAGCAGGATGAAGAAAACAGTCCCGCTATAGCAGGATGAAGAAAACAGTCCCGCTATAGCAGGATGAAGAAAACAGTCCCGCTATAGCAGGATGAAGAAAACAGTCCCGCTATAGCAGGGCTCTAATGCCATCTTTCTTGTGTTTATTATCATTTGCCACATAAAATTTAAGCAACCTCATACTAAATTAAAAAAAATTACTAATTATCCGATTAGTCGACTAATCGTTTCAATAGTCGGTGACTAGTCGACTTTGCAGTTGCAGCCCTAATTTCCACTGCAGTTTATGTAGACCGGTATAAAAACCAAAGCAACCAATACCTTCCTAACATAAGCTGCTACCAATAACCAGGAAACCGCTTACTGCGTTGCACATAATTGTGCGCCTGTATTTTGATTAGTGGTAGGACCGTAGGGAATCGTAGCTAAATTTAGAGCAGCTTTAGCTACATCATCACATAAACTGGTGTGCTCAACAGTTTCGAGGTGCAAAGGAAGTCCTGTTTCATTAAATGAGAAAGTGTGTACACGCAGCAACATGTACAGTGTATATACCGTAACAACATCACGTTTGAAGTAGCAGCTGGTTTCATGTGTCATGTTAATCCCCTATATCAATATAATACTTCCTTTAATTTTGTCAGGACTACCTTCATCTTATAGTACAGACATGTTTATTAAATAGTAAAAAGCCAGCCAGCCTACAAGTCGATTCTTGATGAAAGATGACAGGATCAGAGCAAAAATATGAGAAAAAATGTAGAATTGTCGTAGAAGCAAAATATGATCTGAATACGCTCCTCTGAAAATGCAGTAAGAGGAACTTGTTACTCAAAAAGTCTCATAACTGAAGTCGAAGAGAAACTGAAAACTGATGGGAACTTTCCTGCATTAGCAGATGAGCAACTGTACCCAAACAATACTGAGGAGGGGTCAAGAAAATACCTCCAAGCATATAACAAATGGCATCAGGAGCTTAAGTAATAATATAGCAGATCGACTGTCAAACAGAGTGATTTAAAATAAAAGTCTGCTGAAGTTACACAGCCTTATACACACATTTACTGACATATTCATAAGAATCACTGTGATAATGAATTCACGGAATTAGTTCCTATTGTGGTGCAAGTACTGCCTGACATTAATAAAACACAGTTTCACATCCATTTCTTATAGACATAAACATCTGTATAACTGTGTAGATTTATAAGAGCAATATTCTTCGTTTGTTTTTTTTTGGCCTTTTTCTTCAATGTGTGTGTTTTTTTTGTTTTTTTTTTTTAATTTTAGTCCACAAAGTTATAGCTGGAATTTGTACTTTTTTTTTTTTTTTTTTTTTTTTAAATCTACTGCAAATTACACACTTCCTCTATTGCTTGAAACACTTTGTATGGACTCTGTGTTTGTATATTAACAATAGTCTTGTGGGTTCTTTTGTTAGTGAAACCAAAAATAAGGCAATTAGCGAGCACTTCTCCATTTGTGACCAGACTGAACCTTCCAGGGGGGCAGGGCTTGAAGAGACCGGAGCGAGAACCAAACATTTCAGATAAAACGCGTGCATTTTTCATTGATCATCATCTCCTTTTGGATTTCAGAAACAAAAGTCAAAGAGCCAAACTTCACTCTTAGAAGAAACTTCAGAGTGGAGAACACGGGATTGCTCCCCATCACCATTAGATCAGCAGAAATCAATGGACACACCTGTGAAGGATATGGATTCAAAGTTCTCAACTGTCAAGAATTTGTACTGAAGCCAAATGCTTCTAAAGACCTCGTCATACTGTAAGTGATCAAACTTCCTGGTGTCACGTTTCTTGCTTTGAATTTCTGTTTTGTGTGAGTTCTGTTTATACTCAGCTTCTCTGTCTGACACTTCAGGAGGAACTGATTCAATGTCTCTCCAACGTCTAGAGCTCTTTTTTTTTTCCCACGTCACCAGATGCCAGTTCCCATTGCATATACAGTATTTAATTCATGCCAGTAACATGATGAATAATTGACTTTGTTTTGTTTGTTTGCTTTTGAAATGGATATATATTGTTTTGTCTCTTGGTGAATAGGGAATGTAGTTTAAAGTGTTGAACTGTAGCGGTGCGTCGACGACACGTGGCTCACCCACAACAGTTCGCACTTTGCAGAACGGAGACCGAATTTGCGACCTCCTCACAGCATGTCCAACAAAACCCTGCTAAAAGCCCCAAAAACAGTGCTAAGTCATCAAAAGTCTGGGAATACTTTGAATGGGCATACCTGAGCCAGAACAGCGATGCTGGGGCATCTAAAGCAGAGGCCCCTTTGTCTCTGGTGGACGGGACAATAGTCATTTCAAAATAGAATAAGCAAAATAATTGTAAAAATTAACTTCACATGATCAAATTATGGTATACATCAGCTGTTTTCTGGTCATAACTCCGTATTTTTTTTATTTATGTTTTTTATCAGTTAGCAGAAACTAAAGTGCCACCGGAAAATGATTGTTTAGTTCCATCCGCCATAGAAAGGTTCCTTTCTTGATTAGGCTTTTTTATATAATAAAAATATGTAATTTAGTGTGAAACAGTGCCCTATTTTATCCAAACATGTTATTTTTAACCTGTAGTTTTGAACATATTTGGATAATATGCATTGCACTGAATTTTTTTTTAATCTTTTGTAATTTTGTACAAGAGATATTTATGTTGGACTGTAATAGTAAACAGGCTGGCCTTTTTTATTTTGTATAATTTTCTTCTATATTTTTATTTTACTGTGCAAAACTGTTCTTTTATAAACAACATTACAATTTTTATTCTATTTATTTGATACATTGTTTCGTTTTTTTCATTAATTGAACAGAAAAATAATCCTCCAATTACTCATTGGATTAGTTGACTAAGCAATAAAATATTTGCCCGATTAATTGTTTTTAAAATAACCGTCCTAGTGAGTCAGTTTTGCTTTACGATATCAGTTTTAAACTATATAAACGATAAGATAACTCTTAGAAAAACAGCTCATACAAAGATGTTTCCTGCCTGACCTGCTGCATCACTGTCGATGTCATTAAGAAAGAAGGAACCATATGGCATCACATATGTCAAATGCACAACTCAACCCGCAGTGAGACATTTATATTTTATATGATCCAATTAATGAAAATTCCTGTGGATTCAGTGTCCTTCTTCTTTTCGAGTCCGTTGCAATCTCAGGTGTCCTTCTGCCAAACAGACAGATTGCTCTGGTAAGTGTACAGATATTGGCCTTCTGGTGGTAGTTATATCAGATAGTAAAATCAGATTGTAGCAATCAGCGTTTCCCAGGCTGCACCACGGGGAGGTTTCTGCATTAGCAGCCCACTACACACAATACTACGCCCTCAGGTTTCTCCCTCAATCCCTGACCCTTCATCATCTGAATTGGATTCTCAGATTTTTGAGATGCTCAGGGATGATCACCGTGCAACAACACATCTTCAGTGGACTAAAACTAACCTGTCACCGTAACTGTCAGACGAAACACCTTGAAACCAAGTCCACCCTGGCATGTTTGAAATGATTATGTCCCGATATGTATAAGAGACGGCATGTTGATTCCACGTTGCTGTTTTCCCTTTCAGGTTTACACCCGACTTCACGTCATCTCGAGTGATCCGGGAGCTGAAACTGATAACTCACGGGGGCTCGGAGTTTGTATTTGTGCTGAACGCGTCGTTGCCATACCACATGTTGGCCGCGTGTGCAGAGAGCCTGCCCAGACCCAACTGGGAGCTGGAACTCTACATCATAGTGTCTCTCATCATGAGGTGAGTGCAGCTCAGCACACAACCAGCATCGCCCGCATTAAGACCAGTGTGCTAGTTACTGAAAAATAGTAACTAGTTACCGTTACTAGTTACTTCATTAAAAAGTAACTCAGTTACTTAGACCAAAAAGTAATGCGTTACTATGAAAAGTAACTTTTTACTTTAAATAAAAACATTATTTTAAATGCTCCCATTTAATGCCCCTCTAGCCTTCATTTCAGCAGGTTCTGTATGGATTTGTATTGTGCCTTGTGTTCTGCATTCTAAAATGACTACGTTTACATGCAGTCAAAATTCGGGTTATTGCTAATATTCTGGTTACTGAGACATTCGGAATATTCCGTTTACATGGTAATTAATCATTTGGGAAATCTCGATCAAACCAGCGACGCACGGAGAACGTCATGACGTAATTCCCGTCATTTCCGCTTCTTCTTCCTGTATCCAAATTCAAAACAAATGCTGCTTCGTGCAACTTCTCAGATTCAGATTACGTTTATTTGCCATTTGTGTAACACACATAGGAAATTGTCACGTTGGTAACAGTGTGCCTACTCAGTATTCTTTTCACATGTAAATAAATAAAACACAGACACAAACACCGTAGTGAGGAATAAGCAAAAATAAAGTGCAGGCATATACATAAATTATAATTATAATATTCTTGTAAATCTTCTATCCCGGTACTTTCTACCGTCTACAGATGCCAAAATGTTCATATCCTTCATTACATTTATGAAGTGATTAGTCTCCTCCTGGTCTTGTGTTTCTCCGTGTTTATAAAAACTTCCTGGACTCAAAAGACCAGGATTCCTTGTGACCAGAACATGCGCAGAAAACAAATTCATGTTCCGTTTGATGAGGATATCCCATTAAGCGTTTAGGGTTTTAAAAGGAGTAACCCAGTAGTCATATTCGGGTTTTTAAAAACCTGAATATGAGCAAATTTGGGTTATTCAAAGGGGTTATTGGTGTTTACATGGCCGTGCAAATTCGGGTTATTGCCAATATTCGGGATTTAAAAGGGTTATTGACTGCATGTAAACGCAGTCACAGTCTCCCTGCTTCTTCACTTCCTGTGTCAATAATGTTGGTTGCTTAGCAACAAGCTGAGAACGGCCAATGAGCTTCAGCAGCAGCTCAAGAACGGGAGCCTTGGATGAATCGTTCATCACAGTCTCAGATATAATCCATGGTGGCATGTCGGTTTATAAGAATCTTTTTGCCCAGAAGAAAAAAGAGCAACAACAACGACCCATAACTATTTTCTTCTCTCGAAAAAACACACCTGCACCGCGGCTTTAGGAGAAAAAGACGCTACAAAGCGATTCGGGATGCAGCGGCTCAGAAGAGCAGTGGAACACGTGCAAGGCGGTGCTGATCTCTGCAATTTGAAGCCTTCTATAATAATTGTAAAAAAAATTTCTCTTATCACGGGTTCTTTTTGGAACGTAACCCCTGCGAAAAACTAGAGATTACTGTAATTACATATCTCCACGTTGCGAAACTCGCCTTCTCTTGGCTCATGACCGCCATGTTTTTGAATGAACACCCACTACATTTCCTCCGGTCTCCGCGTGTGGGGGAAAAAAGCTTCACTGTAGCCAGAAATAACGGAGTAACGCACCGTTTGGTAACGGTAACTACGTTAATGAATTTAAAAAGTAATGCGTTAGAGTATTAGTTACCGCAAAACTAACGGCGTTACTGTAACGCGTTACTAAATAACGCGTTAGTCCCAACACTGATTAAGACACAGTAAAAGACTGAAGATGTATTTGTCTCTGTGTTGTTTCTTTTGCAGTTCCATGTTTCTGCTGGTGATCGCTACAGCCTACGTGGAGGCTCAGAGCATATGGGAGCCTTTCAAGAGACGCGTGTCTGTGGAATCCAACTCCAACTTGGAGACGGGGAGGCCTTTTAACCTCAGGGAAATCGTGCAGATTCACAGTGATTCAAAGTAAGTGCAACGTGGAAAATGCCGGCCAAAGGACGAGGAAATGGTGATATAAATAGTCATGATGCCGTGAGCAGCTTTGTGTAAAGGAATGGATATTAGCTGAGGCAGTTAGGCAGTTCTGAAGTGAAACAAGGAAAACAATCTCGTAGCAAACATGTTTAAAGGGGGAAAAAAAGCAACTTTCAAATAGTGATGAACAGAACAGAATTTTTTACGTGCAAAATCCAACAAAAGATCTCTACATTTTTTAACTACAAATCCTCATCCTTTTGTCCGATCACAGCTCAGAGAGCTTGTCTAAGACCTGACCAGTTTTGATTGATCAGGTCGGGAGAGTCTCGCTTAATAGTTGGTTTGTTGTTTTCAACAGACTGCTCCTTTTACCTGCTGCCCTGCAGTTCCCTTCCCTTCACCCTGAAGTGAAACTCACGCTTCTGTCATTTCATGCATTTGAATTGGAAATCAAAATGGAGTACTGAAAAAGAGGAAGAGAACGGCTTTAAGTCGTCTTCATCTCTGTCGTCCCAGCATTTAACGGCACACCTGTCAGCCGCTCTAGTTTACTAAACCAGCAGCAACCTTGGGTATATTAAATGCAGACTCACTGAGCTGGTTCCGTCTGACATTCATTCAGAGTCAGCGAGTGCATCAGCACCGCTAACTCTTTCTGTGATTAAATGTTACAACCCGGGTTGGGAACATAAGATAAAATGAAGACTGATACATAAGTGAGGCTTTAAAATCAAGGGGAGATTAACTACTAGAAAGCATGATAAACAACACTTTAGATCCTGAGGGTTAGTCTGTCCGTCAGCTGGGTTCAGTGGTAGTTTGTTCCCAAAAGAGGGAAAGGAAACTTGAGCCTGATGCATTTCAGCCTGTTAAAATGAATGCTGGGTCTGAATGAAGACTGTAACAAAGCTGGGTGACTTCATGGTGAAGCGATGGCAGACAATGTGCAGTTATGGAGGAGACGGTCAGTGGTGGTTTGATTTTTCATTGGCTAACCACTGCACACATTTCTTTTTTTTACCATATCTAGACAAGCTGCTTGTATCCAAACTCTATAGCAAACATTTAGAAGAGATATGACTACAGATTGATACTATTTTATTTTATTTTTTAAACTATTCAGATGTTTAATACGGAAGCGTATTGCATTCACTTGAGAAAAAAAATTCTGCTCTGTTTTTCTGAATTAACGAGATAATTATCTCAGAATTCCGAGAAAAGTTTTAATGAAAAAAAAAAAACTGAGAAAAGTTTTAATGAAAAAAAAAAATCGCTTTCCGTCTGAACAACCGCGAAATCCTGAGGTGCCTGCGCAAAGTCGACAAACTAATAACAATAAGCTACCATCTATATAACTTAAAGACAAGAGTATCTCCCAATGTTTCAAACCAAAAGCAAAATAAAACTGGATTAAACAAACATGTTTGTTTCCATGAAATTGAGCTCTCAAGTGAATGACAGATTCAAAAAAACAGAGCAGATTTTTCTTTTCATTAAAAATGTTCTCCAAATTCTGAGATAATTAACTCGTTAATTCAGAAAACCAGAGCAGATTTTTTTTTTTTATTAAAATTTGATCTCGTTTATTCAGAAAAACAGCAGATTTTTTTTTTCTCAAGTGAATGCAATACGCTTCCGTAGTTTAAGGCTCCACATAGTCATTCTTTCTCTGAAATGGTCCAAATGTCGCAGTTTATTGTCCCCCTTCAAAGATTGTAGAGGATGTGCGGTTGCTCAGATTACTGCAGGCGTGTTAGAAAGGGCTTTCATGCAGAGGGAAGACGGTCTGTGGCGGCTTGATTTCCATTGGCTAACCGCCGCACATATTTATTTTTTACCATATCTGGTACTGCAACCACTTCTTCACCTTTATCGGTGGCTATTCAGACATTTTGCATACTTATTCTGAGGGAGATTGTTTAAGAGAGAGCGCAAAGTGAAGCTTTATTGGGGCAATTGAGATTATTTTCTCAAGCTTGTTCTCGATTTGCATCCTTGTGACTGTGCCATGACAAAGCTAGTTCAGTGTGAGTTAACAGCTGATCGTTTCCTTCAGTAGTCCTGCAACTCTCAAGTACAGGACTGCCTCAGAAATTTAGAATATTGTGATAAAGTTCTTTATTTTCTGTAATGCAATTTAAAAAAAAAACAAAAATGTCATACATTCTGGATTCATTACAAATCAACTGAAATATTGCAAGAATTTTATTATTTTAATATTGCTGATTATGGCTTACAGTTTAAGATTAAGATTCCCAGAATATTCTAATTTTTTGAGATAGGATATTTGAGTTTTCTTAATCCAGAATGTATGACGTTTTTGTAATTGCATTACAGAAAATCACAATATTGTAATTTTCTGAGACAGTCCTGTAGGTTTTTTTTACATCTGGCCAACAGTCCAACATAAATAGTTTACTGTAACTTAAACATTTGATGGTTTCAGCATTTTTGCAGATCAGGATTTGTTTCTAGATGCTAGATTCTTTCTTATATTTATTCATTCTACTTGAGTGGCACTACCTCTGTGAAGTTGTCCTCTCTTCTCGGAGCCTGTAGTATCACAAGTGCAGCTTTGCTACTTTATACTATGAACAAAAAGTGACGTTTGTGAGCGTGCATGCACAGTGTAACTATCAACACTCCTCTGTCACAACTCAGGTTGAATGATTACAGCGACTCGACCCAGAACTCCAGAAGTTTATATTCATCCAACAACGGAACGACGCGGGTCGTAGGCCGACAGGGAAACAGCCGCACGTTGTCCGACTCAGACATCCAGGACAAGAGATCCAGGATAAGCTTCAGCCATCAGTCTATGCAAGCGTCTTCAGCTCAGCTGGCTAAAGGCGGCTCCTCGTCGGGCCAAGAAGGGCCTGCAGCGTGCCAGCTCACCAACCGGAAAGCTCGGAGCACCAAACAAATGGACCTTCAGAGTCAAAGCTTAGCCGGGTCCTCGGCGCATCAAAGAAGCCTCTGTCCTGAGGACGCAGAATACGCCAACCTGATAGGAGCCATGGACAACGACCTGGACCGTCCAGAGTCGCTGGGTGCCGAAGCGCTACAGGAGCAGAGTTCTCAGTCGATACAGACGAAAGGTTTGTCTGCTTTATTCCCCAGACCGCAGAGAGGTCGGCGTATCACTGACTACGTTTACATGCAGTCAAAATTCAGGTTATTGCTAATATTCCGGTTACTGAAACATTCGGAATATTCCGTTTACATGGTAATCATTCTGGATATCTGGATCAAACCAGCGACGCGTGGAGAACGTGATGACGCTAGGGCTGGGCGATTTTGGACAAAAATAAAATCCTGATTTTTTTTTTTTCTCTGAAAACCCGATTTTCGATTTCGATTTTTTTTTTGGTAAAAATACAAAAGACAATGGAATAAATTGTTTCAAATATTTTATCTTTATTTTTAAAGAAAAATAGCAAACACATTTCCTTATTGGGAATGAAGTGCAATTGAAAGATACTGTAAATCCTCCTTGAGTTTAGTAAAGGGACAACATTTACAATTTTCTTGACCAAACAAAGATGACTAGACGAGCTCTGTCTGTAATGCAGCCAGCTGCAAAAAAGGAAAATCGATTTTCCAATTTTTCTTTTTTTAACATCGTCTTGATTAATAAATCTGATTTAGATTTAAAATCGATTAATCGCACAGCCCTAGATGACGCAATTCCTGTCATTTCTGCTTCTTCTTCCTGGATCCAAATTCAAAACAAATGCTGCTTTGCGCAACTTTTCGCTCACCTTCTTTTACATCTCGCTATCCCGGTACTTTTTACCGTCTACAAATGCCAAAAATGTTCATATCCTTCATTACATTTATGAAGTGATTAGTCTCCTCCTGGTCTTGTTTCTCCATGTTTATAAGAACTTCCTGGACTCAAAAGACCAGGATTCCTTGTGAACAGAGCATGCGCAGAAAACAAATCCATGTTCCGTTTGATGGGGATATTCCGTTTAGCGTTTACATGACCCAATATTCAGGTTTTAAAAGGAGTAACCCAGGGATCATATTGTGGTTTTTAAAAACCAGAATATGAGCAAATTCGGGTTATTCAAAGGGGTTATTGGTGTTTACATGGCCGTGCAAATTCGGGTTAATGCCAATATTCAGGTTTTAAAAGGGTTATTGATGCATGGAAACGTAGTCATTGCCATGTTCTGACGGTGTGTGTTGATACTGATTTTATTTCAGTGCTGGAACCCAAAGGGAAGATGCGACTAAAAGCAAAAGCCCACAAGAAGAAGGAGGAAAAAGAGAAAAAATCCACAGTAAAAACTCAGGGAGACGAGCTCAAGGATAACCTGGCCGACAACGACGACAGCTCCTCCACGACCACAGAGACCTCCAATCCGGACGTGGAGACGGGTATTAAAGAGGTACGCTGACATGGGAAGACTGTGCTTTTATTCATGACGTCTTTCCATTGCATCTGCTTAAAATATCCACCACTTCTTACAGGAACCTATAAAAAAGAAAGGGAGGACGGTAGCTCCTGAAAAGATGAAGGAAGAAACTTCAAACTTCCTAATTAAACCTAAAACAAAGAAACAAGGAGCTCTGAAGAAAGAGGCCCCAGCAGAAAAATCCAGGTTTGCCTCTCGCAACCAAAGAATTATTATTTTTTTCCCATCCGTTCGTTTTTTTAATGGCTCTTTATTGTTCTCAGTTCCTTGGAGCTGCCGTATGTAACACCACTGGAGAACAAACAACGCAAGAGCTTCACATCCAAAGCCCTCCACCCTCTCACCACCATCCCCAAAACAAGACCCCTGCAGAAACAGAGATGTGAGTTTTTACGCTTAACCGTCACCGTGTTGCTGTCAAGTTTCTGCATCAGACGTGTGTGTGTGAGACATGATTGTCCCGGCAGTAGATGGAAAGCCGGAGGACGGCCGCCCCGCCCTTCTAGCCAAACTGATAACCAGCTCTTCGGTGCCAGAGTTCGGCCACAGCAGCAGCTCCGAGGGGGAGAAGGAGTTTGCCTCCCCGGAGTGGGACATCCCTCTGTCCATGAACAGCGTCCGTAAGTCCTGCAGCTGCACCCACATCCAGCCTGGGTTCCCTCGGCGGGGAGACTCGTGGGCAGTACTGGAGTTGAGGGGGGATGAGGGGGGGATGGCATCCCCCCCTGAAATAAAAACAGTCAAAATCATCCCCCCTGTAAAACTGCCATCCCCCCTTTCCATCCCTTATGTCATTTCATCAATGAATGTGGTTTTACTGATATTTCAACATTTAGAGTCATCACCAGAAAAATAACACCAGAAAAATAACTTATTTGACAATTTTCACCCGTTTCAAATAAGTTCTCACTTGAAATAAATAGAAAAATAAGTAGAAATATCTTCTTATTAGAAGCAAACAAATCTTGTTCCACTGGCAGATTTTCTACTTATTTAAAGTGAAAATCTACTTGAAACAGGTGAAAATTGTTGTTTTTTCCAGTGATGAGTCTTGTTTTAAGTGTAAGGAGATTGTTTTTACTAAAATGAGACATTTTAACTAGAAATAAGACAAATATTCTTGTTAAGATTGTGAGTTTTTGCAGTGATCCATGTTACTTATCCTGTGAAGGACAGAGTCATATTGATAAGTTCAGAAAAGTGTTTTTTATTGTTGTGTTTTGATGTATTTGATGTAAGCCCAGTGGATATTTAAAGCTTACAGAAGGCTGCATTTAACTGCTGCTATGTCATTCCTGCAGTATTTCTGCAGGTGTTTTGGTCACTGCTATTATTTGTAATATATTATATTATTTGTAATCAGCACAAATTATCTGTCCCCATATGATCAAATCCCCCACCCCCCTGATTTTTTTTTTTACAACTCCAGTACTGCTCGTGGGTAATCCCTCTGTGTTGCTCTCTTGCAGCAGCAGACAGTCTTCAGCAGATCTCTCTCCAGACCATAAATGCAGATCCTTTCCTGAAGAGGTCTGCTACGACCGGGACCTGCTCCCCTCCTCCCACCTCCCCCAGTTTACTGCCCCGCGGCACCTACAGCAGCGTGCTCAACAACAGCAGGTAACCGCTGCCTCAGGTTCAGAAGCCTCCACCCCTCCATTTAAAAATGTCCAAATCTGCATCATGAGATGAACAATTTTATGATGATTTATGATTATGAATGAGGCCTCTATAAGTGTGAACGTAACTGAACAAGTCAGAGGCATGTACACACAGAACAATCTGTCATTTTATATGAACAATTTACAAAATAACAATAAAAACAAATATATTATAAAGAAATGAAAGAAAAACTTAAGGCTGAGTTATGGTTCTGGGTCAAAACGACGCCGTGCCTACGGCGTGTGGTACGCGTCGACTCGTACCACACGCCGCCACTGACGCAGTCACTGACGCAGTCACTGACGCAGTCACTGACGTGCACCTCTCAAAAATTGTAATTACGCATCGAGGCGACGCAGACCAAACGCAGACGGAGAGGGCTGTGATTGGTTCGCTTGGTAGCAACGCATTTCCGGTTTCCGGTTTGAAGCAGTCGTGAACTTTCAGTGCTCTTTTCTTCATGTATGTGTGATTTTTTTTTTTTTTTTTTTTTTTGGCACAATAGTTGTCCTTATCTCTTTGATTCACTGTGACCGGAAAAAGTCGGATAAACCATTCAGAAAAAGATTGCGAATTAGCGGTCACGGGGGGTACTGCACCGCGGAGAAATGGAGTGACGGAGAAGTCCGAAGGGTTCACGACAGCGTCACGGCTGCGGCGTCACGGCTGCGGCGTCACGGCTGCGGCGTCACGGTGATGGCGTAGGCTCGGCGTCGATTTGACGCAGAACCATAACTCAGCCTTTATAAGTGGAGCAGGGTGCTTGCGCAAGTCTTGAAAGTCTTAATAAGTATGGAAATTTGAAACACTGTTTTCCAGACCTTGAAAAGTCTTGAATTTTGTGTGAAAGTCTTAATAAAGTATGGGGAAAAAATGTATGGTAGAATTTTACAGTATGCTCAAAGGCATTGTGAAAATGTGAAATTCATGTACTTGTGATTTTCATGTTTTGAAACGTTTTCATCAGTAAAAACATCATTTACTGTGAATAATGCATTCGTTGAATACTAGGCTATAGAAAATTCTAACAAACATTTCTAATAAACACAATTGGTACAATCTTAACCAATGAAGTAGGCAGTAGGCACACAAGTATACAAGTATGTAAAGTTAAGGTCTTGGGAAAAAAAATATCAGTTTTAAAAAGGTCTGGGAAAAGTCTGGAATTTTAATTTGGAAAAAGAGCAAGCACCCTGGTGGAGCGACTTCTTACCCCCATGATGTGCTTGATGCAGTAACATCTTCCCGTCTGATGAAAGTCACTTGTGGTGTTCCCCAAGGCTCAGTCCTGGGCCCATTGTGGTTTTCTGTATCAACATGGTCCCATTTGTTGTTATTTAAAAATAGATGGTGCTCTGATTCATTTCCTGTACAAACTCACAAAGAAAGCCACCAGTGTCACAACCAGTCATTGCCCAGTCATGGTTCCTTTAAGTTGGGAGCACCTTTAGTAACTCCTGGATAAGTAAATGTAATGATGTTTCCTATGGAGAACAGTATGTTGTTAAACCTTGTTTTGTTTTTACAGTGAGGTAAATCAGAAGAAGGCCCCAGGAAATAAGCTGCCTACCGCCACTCCTCTCCCAGGCAAGAACGGGAACCCCACCTTCGCTGCTGTAGCTGCAGGTTATGACAAAAGTCCAGGTGAATACATAGCCTGGAGGCTCTGCTGTCTAATTTAGTGTTAACTGTGGTTGTTGTGCTGGTTTGTTTAAAGCCATGCTTTATGCTCTCGTCAGGTGGCTCCGGTCCAGGTAAAATTGACAACCAAGGCAAAACTCTGGCCCACATGACCTCGGTGGATAGTGACAGCTCCGACAGGTAACCAGAGGAAATTAGAAGATACAATCAAGACCACGATCATGCATTTATTATTAATCCACCTATTTACTTCTGTTAAAGCTCTGGGTTATGGAGTCCAATTGACACGGCCAGCAGTTCAAACTACCACGCCGCCAACTCCTTCTCAGCTTTTGGCCCCAACAATCCTTTCAACCTGACGGGAGGTAACTTGAACGTGTTTCCAAGCAAGCAGAGTAATGCCGAGTAACTGTTTCCACAACTGACGGGTGGATATGCGTTTGTGTTTAGTTGTCAGTGGGATGAATCTCCCGAAGTCGTCTGAGCCTCAGTCCAGCTGGCCAGAGATCACCGCCGTCTCCCCCTCCATCTGGGACATGCCGAGCAGCGACTCCCTGCACTCCTGGCCCTCCAGCTCCAGCTCCCCCACCGCCCCGACTGCAGTAAGATCCTCCACTCGGCCCTGCCGGACTTCACATGTGCTGTCACTGTTATTTTAGTTTTTATTTTATTTTGTTTCACACAAATACAAGGATGAAAGAAAAAAAAAACAACAACAAGAAGAAATATGTGTGAGGAGTGGTTAGAAGCCTATATAGGTTTATATCAAGGGTCTGCAACCTGTGGCCCAAACATAAATAAATTATATTTTTGAATTCATTTTTACTCATATTAGTTTCTTTTGGGCAGTTATCATGGAGTTTGAGTTGATGCCATCTAATTACTATTATATATACTATACTATATATATATATATATATATATATATATATATATATATATATATATATATATATATAATAACTATTTTTAATTTCTATATTTCTATATTTATTGTTAAAGCTGCTAAGCTGCAGCTACATTTTTTATTTATATTAAAGTGGGGTAGTTTTTATTTTACTTTTACACAAATATAGACTGAAATAGGCCTACAGTTCAGTTTAATTTATTTCAAAGTACGCCTACAAATGCACACTGCACTTCCGTTGTTATATTTAGCGGTTGTAACAGCTAAAATAAATAAAAGATGAAAACTTTTAAAATCTGTTATTTCTTGCAGCTCCCAACAATTTTTTTTGTAGAAGTCGGGGCAAAATGGCTCTTCTTATAATAAATGTTGCAGACCCCTGGCTTATATGAAAACCACACCCAAACAATATACTAAAGTTAAAATATTAACACATATAAAAATCATAATTACATATTAAATGCAAAAACTGAACATTTCCTGTAAAGGAAAAAGTGAAAAAAAAATAGGAGGTCCTATTATTCTAAATCAAATTATTTACAGAGCAGAGCATTCTTAAGTTTCATTTTGTACACGGACAGTGACAGAGATAAATCAATTAAATGTACATAAAGGACTGTCTCATAAAATTAGAATATTGTGATAAAGTCCTTTATTTTCTGTAATGCAAAAATGTCATACATTCTGGATTCATTACAAATCAACTGAAATATTGCAAGCCTTTTATTATTTTAATATTGCTGATTATGGCTTACAGCTTAATAAAACTCAAATATCCTATCTCAAAAAATTAGAATATTCTGGGAATCTTAATCTTAAGCTATAAACCATAATCAGCAATATTAAAATAATAAAAGGCTTGCAATATTTCAGTTGATTTGTAATGAATCCAGAATGTATGACATTTTTTTTTTTTTAAATTGCATTACAGAAAATAAAGAACTTTATCACAATATTCTAATTTTCTGAGACAGTCCTGTAATTGTTCCACATGATAACTGCACGGTATTTAACATAAAACTGACCACGGGATGTTTTACACAATGGAAGATGAAGTTTCTTAACCTGTCTGGTTGAATAACTATGAACTTGAGAGTTGTTAACAAAATAATATCTAAAACCATGAGGTAAATCCTCAGTCTTATGATTCACTTTAAAGACAAATGTACAGATTTGAAGACTGTCTCTGACAACCTACTTTCTTCTGTGTGTGTGTAGTCACTCCTGGGAAATGCCTGTAACCCCTGGTCTGCGCCCACGCCCTTCAGCAGCTCCATCTGGTCCACGAGTGCAGACTCAACCCTGCACTCATTCTCTCCGGCAAACAACTCTCCAGCTCTGACCGACCTGGTGGCCAGCCCGGCCCCGCCGCCGTCGGCCTCGGCCGACATGAGCAGGACCTACAACCCCTGGAGCATCTGGCGTCCCACCCTGAGCAGACGCAGCTCCAAGCCCTGGCCCAGTTCCTCCGATACCGGCAATTAAGATGCAAACGACAGCCCACGACAGATATACTTCGCGTGCTCCATAAAATTCTTCTACGAGCGGAGATTACCACCAGAAAGCAGCATTACCTGGAGCATCGGACAGCCCAGCACTGCGGGCCAACCGTGCTGCATTTAGTTCTTTAAAAATGTTTTATTCACGGGGGCAGAAATGCCAACTTTTATTTGAATTTGTTTTAACAAGTGCCCCTAAATTATAAGTGTTGATGGCAGGGTGTGTTCCCATCCGTCGGCAGAGTTTGTTGCATTACTCCTTTTTAAGTTTGGAACATGGCACAGTATCTCAAATTCAGTATTAATGTTAGAAGAGATTTTTATTTCAGGCCACGTCTCAGTTTGGTCAAAAGTAAAATCTGATTTGAAAACTCATATTTATATACATTTGCATTAAAATTGTTAAACATGGCTTTAATTTGGCAGCAGGGACTTTTTTTTTCATAATATGAAGTCTTTTTTTTTTCTTTTTTTTCTTCCTCTCAACAGCCCAAAGAGCTTCTGGATCAGTCACATTTCCCATTATTAAAATGGTCTCTTTTCCACTGATATCAAAGGATTTTGTGGGAATAAATTGTTCAAGTGATCACAGAACTCTTACATTTGAGGTTAGGACTGGTTACACCTCTGTCACCTCCTTTTGCCATCAAATTTCAATAAAGGATTTCAGCATAAAATGTTGGTTTCATGTCCTTTTTGTTCTGGTGGTTTTCACCACGTCCTGAGGAAAGTGTTTAATCTAATAAACAACTCATAACAAAAACAAGCCTCAAGCACTGAATGCAGACAGTTTTGTTTCAGGTGAACAGTCTGGATTTGTTTCCCAGGTCCAGTTTGTGAGATGAAGAAACTCCTGCTTGTGCAGAAATGGGATCAGATGCTTTTACGCGTCATTAATCTTTGTTTATAAGAAGCAACGCAGGAGGAGAACTTAGTCGCGTCACTTGGTACAGGTCGGTGCTTTTGCAACAGCAACATTTTCATACCAGTCACAAGAAAACCTAAAACTACCCTTTTTTCCCCCTCTATTAAAATTGTATTTCCTGTAAAACAGTCAATCTACATGTCTAAATGGTATTTTTTTTTCACAGAGGGATCATTGTATTAGTCATACAGGTAATTTCTAAAGGGGTTTTTTGAGATGCCTGTCTAACCCACATTATCAAACTGAAACTGAAGCTCGTTTAAGCTGCAGCTTTTTTCTTTTCATACACCTCTAAGATCACCACCAACAATCATTTTCACATGATCAAATACATCCTCATGAATGTAAAAAAACTGGCTTTAGTTTGTGTTGCGAGATGAGATTGGTTTGCAACAACAGGCATACCGGTATATTTGTACAGGCTTTAAGAAAAAAAGACTTCATAGCAGACAAAATGTGTACAGTTCAACTTTAAGGGGTTCTTTAACGCCTTCACATGTTTGGCTTCATTATCCTGCTGTAGCATGAATCTCTCAGTAAAAAGACTCGAGTCACCGTGCACCGTCCTCAGGGAGGAGTCAAACACTCAGGTGAAATGCAGAGTAAACTTCTGACTGCTACCACTCTTGAAAGCTGCACATGTTACAAAAAACGTTTGAAAAACCACTTGACTGCTGTTTTGTAACTGTTTTCCCAATGTAAGGTTGTTAAAAAGTTGTAAAAACAATATCCCATGCACACTCACACACATTTTTTTGTCTCTATTCTTTATTATTTATATATTACATTATTAGTTTCCCATCACTTTTGTGTAGTTATACTTTTTGTTTTTGTATGTTAATCTTGTGTTCTTTATAACACATGGAATTTTAATAACTTCGGTGGAGGCTTCAAATAAGCCCTTTGGGTTTTTTGCCTCTTCCTGCACCTATAGTATTTATATTTGATATTTCCTGTATATTTTTAAAACTGCAAAACAATAAACTAAAAAAAACATAACTCTTGAGCTCACAGACTTTTCAAAGAGTGTGAAACTGCTGTAATTTCTCTTGTTGGACCTGGTGAGAAGCATTCAACCTTGACTAGAGAGCTTCTCTTTATGCAGAGGACACTTCTAGTGCTGTAAAACAGAATTTAAAACAGTTTAATCTGGCTGTTGAAAATATCTCTTCCTGTTTCTTCTCTTCCTGTGAGGCTACAAGCCCATGCCAGACCTGATAGGGAGGAACCACAATCCCTCCCTGATGTACGGTTAGGTTTATGATTCCACTTTTATCTGTTGGAAGCAAGAATAGGTGCAGCTCTGCATGAAAAGCGCTGATTAGGCCTTGCAGAGGCATTACCAGGTCTGTGCTGCTCCCTTCTGGACTACGCTGAAACACACCACTTGGCATCTTCTCCACCGTGGTCCGTTTCATAAAGGCATAAAGATTTTACATAAAGTAAGAAGTTGTGAAAGAAATACAGACCTGGGTTTTACTAAATGTCTTTAATCCTTTTATTTTCATAAAAAATTGTGAAAAATGATAGAAATAGTCTTTAAAGAAAAATATACATGTTTTCACATTCTTGCTTAATAAAAGATTTCAAAAAACATTTGTTGTCGGTTGCATCAGATGTTTCAGGTTTAGAATCAGACTCTTTCTACAACAGTAAAAGAATATGGATGTTAACTGTCTTGCTGAAATGAGCAATACTCTCCCTAGAAAAGACCTAAACTGTACGTTGCCCATGAAATTCAGCACTGACAACGTTTACATGCAGTCAAAATTCAGGTTATTGCTAATATTCCGGTTACTGAGACATTTGGAATATTCCGTTTACATGGTAATTAATCATTAGGATATCTGGATCAAACCAGTGACGTGAGGAAAACATCATGACACAATTCCCGTCATTTCCGCTTCTTCTTCCTGTATCCAAATTCAAAACAAATGCTGCTTCGCGCAACTTTTCGCTCACCTTCTTGTAAATCTCGCTATCCCGGTACTTTCTACCGTCTATAAATGT
Organism: Cololabis saira; assembly: GCF_033807715.1. Taxonomy (NCBI): domain Eukaryota; kingdom Metazoa; phylum Chordata; class Actinopteri; order Beloniformes; family Belonidae; genus Cololabis; species Cololabis saira. The sequence continues at coordinate 9,648,824 of NC_084599.1, read as the reverse complement.
CAAAATTTTCATATCCTTCATTACATTTATAAAATGATTAGTCTCCTCCTCACTCCAAAAGTGTGGCGTGGTCTTGCGTTTCTCCGTGTTTATAAGAACTTCCTGGACTCAAAAGACCAGGATTCCTTGCGAACAGAGCATGTGCAGAAAACTAATTCCTGTTCCGTTTGATCGGGATATCCCCTTAGGCGTTTACATGACCGAATATTCAGGTTTTAAAAGGAGTAACCCAGGGGTTTTTAAAAACCCCAATATGACCAAATTCGGGTTATTCAAAGGGGTTATTGGTGTTTACATGGCCGTGCAAATCCGGGTTATTGCCAATATTCGGGTTTTAAAAAGGGTTATTACTGCATGTAAATGCAGTCACTGATGCAGTAGGGACACCATGGTCTACCTCTTGCAGGGTTGCCTGAGAGACTCCATCAGTAGCCGACCAAACTTGACCAGGTCACATGTAGTCATGACGGTTACACAGTGGTTCTTCTTTAGTGCATTGATGCGATCGAGCACCATCATGCCCCGACCGAGGGCCCCCTGCAGCTCCACACGGACGGGACACGTGATGCTGTCCGTCACCACGCTGCTATCGATACAGGCCGCCATCGCGTAGGAATCGTACGAGACAAAGCCAGGTCCAAAGTAGACATCCCTCTTAGTCTTCATAGCCTCTTTGGAGTAGGCCCAACACTTGGACGTTATCAGCTTCATGAAGCGTGCCGCTGCAAAGTCTTGATTGATCAGCTCTTCAAAGAACTCCTGCACGAGTGAAGTGAGTCTCAGGTGGGATGCAAATGATTTAAAAGGGTTAAGCAGTTCTTCAAAAGTGCAGAACTCACCCATGTCAGAGGATTTCGGCACGCGTATTCCCATGATGCGATGTAAGTAGGGCAGAGGTATTCTTCAAGAACAACGTACGCTGACTCTGGATCCATTGCAAAGTTAAACTCTGAACAAAGTGTCACATTCCCTTTTCCTGCAATGGGAAAAGTAACGTTTTCAAGCCTGCTTGTCTCAGATGTAAACACCAGGGGTCCGTTTCACAAAGGGAGGTAACTCAAACCAGAGAAAGAGGAGTAACTCTAGCCTGTTTCACAAAGAGAGGTAACTTAAGCTCTCTGTCAGTTACCGTAGTAACAGACTCTCTGAACCTAACCTGGTCAGTTACCGTAGTAACAGACGCTCTGAATCTAACCTGGTCGGGACCAGGTTTATATGAATGAACCTCGAGTTTCTCTGCGTCTCCGCCTCTTTCAGAGCCGCACGCACATTTGATTTTCTCATTCATTCAGTCAGTAGAGTTTTGGCGAAGTTCTGCCGTCTGTCATTAAAAACAGAGTCAGTATATATATTAGAAGTCCATTGTCACGAACATGGCATGTCCTTTTGATGAAGTCCCTATTGATGAAGGTGCAGCATTAATGCGCAGAGAATTAAATATTCGTCGGGATATGGTTATCAGACCGCGTAATACATGTACATTACAGTACATAGTCTCATTACAGGCAAAGCAATATATGTTAATCCTTTATTTGTTATAATTTTGATGATTGAATTGTTTATTGATTTCATAATATATTAAAATTTTTTGTTTTCAGATTTTTTATTTGGGGTTTTCATAAACTGTGAGCCATAGGCTAATTATAACAAATTAAGGCTTGAAATATCTCACTTTGTATGTAGTGGGAAATATTATTTGTTTCACTTTAAGTTGAATTTACTACGAATTAAGTTTTGCAATATATTCAAATTTTCCGACCTCCACCTGTATATTATTACATAAATAAATAAGAGCATAATATGTGTCTGTATTGGTTCAATACGGAACGCAACTTTTAATTCCTAATTACGGTGTGTGGCATTACAATGTGTTTTTTTTTCCCGAAATATGCTCTCATACTCGTCATACGCACGTATTAACACTTCTAACTCCAGTGGCTTGAAGTATGTGGATCTTCAGATGCAATGTTTCCTCAAAGGGATTTTGTAAATTGAAATGTTAAATAAAGTTAAAAAAAAAAAAAAAAAAGAAAAAGTATGTGGATCTTTTGTTGTGGCCGGTTGCCATGGTGAATCGTCGAATCGGGGCTCCATTGATGTTGGCTTTTGATAGTTGTGGCGCACGCGCTTAACTCCAGGTGAAACTACTTAGAGTTGAGTAAATTAACTCAAATCTGCTGTTCTGGAACCGAAACAGGGTTTCCGATCTCAGAGTGGATCAACTAAGAGTTCAGGATTAGACTCAGTTTGTTGAACCTGCTTTGTGAAACGGACACCTGAAAGCCTGCGTTGCTCTACCTTCCATGTTGCCACCCATGATGTACAAGTCTCGGAGCTTCTGGGGGAAACCTGGGTCCAGTCTGACGGCGAGAGCCAGATTAGTGAGCGGGCCGAGGGCCACCAGGGAGACCTGTGGGGAACCAGATTTAGGGAACACATGACAGCAGCCACACACTGCCACCGGAGAGGCATCTCACCTGCTTCTGGTTTTCAGACACCAGTCTAATCATGGCACTGGCTGCATGCTCTCGCTGGATCTTCTTCTCCCACTGAGGATCTCTGTCCTCTATCACATCTCCCAGTCCGTCACCTCCAAAGTGGTCACTGCTTGGATTACTGGCTCCGATCAGAGGACCCGCCGCCCCTCGAAACACTGGAATCTGCAGGAGAAAGTGCGGGTTTCAGGGAGGACTATCGGTAGATACACTGCCAGGTGTGAGCGTACTTTAAGAAAGACTCTCTTGGTTATGAAGTCTTTTTTTTTCCCTCTCAACAGCCCAAAGAGCTTCTGGATCAGTCACATTTCCCATTATTAAAGTGGTCTCTTTTCAACTGATATCAAAGGATTTTGTGGGAATAAATTGTTCAAGTGATCACAGAACTCTTACATTTGAGGTTAGGACTGGTTACACCTCTGTCACCTCCTTTTGCCATCAAATTTCAATAAAGGATTTCAGCATAAAATGTTGGTTTCATGTCCTTTTTGTTCTGGTGGTTTTCACCACGTCCTGAGGAAAGAGTTTAATCTAATAAACCACTCATAACAAAAACAAGCCTGAAGCGCTGAATGCAGACAGTTTTGTTTCAGGTGAACAGTCTTGATTTGTTTCCCAGGTCCAGTTTGTGAGATGAAGAAACTCCTGCTTGTGCAGAAATGGGATCAGATGCTTTTACGCGTCATTAATCTTTGTTTATAAGAAGCAACGCAGGAGGAGAACTTAGTCGCGTCACTTGGTACAGGTTGGTGCTTTTGCAACAGCAACATTTTCCTTTTTTTCCCCCTCTATTAAAATTGTATTTCCTGTAAAACAGTCAATCTACATGTCTAAATGGTATTTTTTTTCCACAGAGGGATCATTGTATTAGTCATGCAGGTAGTTCTCAAAAATGCTGTGACCCACAATGCCGCTGTGTCATTTTACAGATGCAGTACTGTACAAGTCAGGGACAACGTTTACTCCAGTGTTTGACTTTTTGTTCAGTGGCTTGTAGCCGTCTGATACTGTGGGATTGTGGGTCCATCTCTGTTCACTTACAAAATAATTAATCTGTTTAAAAAAAAAAAAAAAAAAAAAAACTTGAATAATCTCTCTTTTATTTAAAAAGTTCTAGGTCATTTTGACTCTGTACACCCTCTGTACCATCATTGCATATTGTGGCATAAATCTTCATTGCTTTGCAGACTTGGATGACTGCTGATTTCCTGCAACTTAACTCAGATATAAGACTGGAGGTGATGCCTTTGGACATTGACAGTTCATAAACAGACTATTTAGTCAATCAGTAACTCTACTAACTCCTTTATATCACATAGGGCTGGGCGATATATCGAGATTTTAATATATATCGATATATTTTCAAACGCGATATGGTACGAGACAATATCGTTTATATCGATAAAAAAAAAATATATATAATTTTGATATGGCTTATTTTGTGACAAATTGACTTGAATGTTTTATTTGAGATTTGCACAAATGTTTTGTTATTTGCACAACTGTCAACCTCAGTGGAAAAGTCTGCCTGTTACTGTCTACATTGTATTAATTGCACAGTGTATTTGAATTTAATTGTTATGCAGGAAAGGGATATTTGTTTTATTTTATTCAAGAAGCATTTTAATTCTATATATGCAGGCAGTTTATTTTTATTTCATTTGTTTTATACATTTTGATATTGTGCAGACCTCTGTTAATAAATGTACCTGTGTGACATTTGGCACGAGGCTTTGACTTAAAACTGACTGTTTTTTTTAAGGGTTTGCCTCAGAAAAAATGAAGCTAACAGAGATGCTATGCTATAATGCTTTGGGGGAAACCCCAATTATGGCACAGAAAAAACATCGATATATATCGAGTATCGCCATTTAGCTAGAAAATATCGAGATATGACTTTGGGTCCATATCGCCCAGCCCTAAAACACGTTTCTAGAACAGCCTTCCTCGCACGGAAAAATTGGGAAAATTGACCGTCCTTGATTGTCTTCTGGGTAAAATGCCTTGAAGTGACATTTATCATGAACAGGTGAAGTGAAGTGAATGTAAACTGAACAAGAACGTACGCCTTCCCGCTCACAGACAGAGAGCACCCTCAGAACGTTCTGACAAACGTTCTCCACCGACGTGTTCCCGTGGACGCAGGTGAGGCCCAGGATCTGCACGTTGGGCGCAGCCAGGGCCATCATTAACGCCTGAGCATCATCGATGCCGCAGTCTGTGTCAATGATCACCAGCTTCTCCGTCATGGCCTTTCTCTGGAAAAATCACTGCAGAAGAAGGAAAGAAATGTGTGATCAAATAAAATAAGAATATTGTCTTCTACACAGTTTCACAAACTCCATCCAATACTCGAGTTGTAAAAATTACATAACAGCAGTTAAAGGCAGCCTTCTGTAAGCTTTAAATATCCACTGGGCTTACATCAAATACATCAAAACACAACAATAAAAACTTATCAATATGCCTCTGTCCTTCACAGGATAAGTAAAATGGATCACTGCAAAAACTCAAAATCTTAACAACATTTAACTTAACATTTGTCTTATTTCTAGTTAAAATGTCTCCTTTTAGTAAAAAAATCTCATTACACTTAAAACAAGACTCATCACTGGAAAAAACAACAATTTTCACCTTTTTCAAGTAGATTTTCACTTCTGCCAGTGGAACAAGATTTTTTTGCTTGCAATTAGAAGATAAATCTTGTCCCACTGGCTGATTTTCCTACTTATTTCTTTTTTATCATTTTATTTTTCTGAGAGAAACATACAGAATAGCTTCAACACAACCATACTTTCACAGCAAGGCAAACAGATATGTACAGTTTGACTTACTTATTTCCCTCTGTTACTCTCCCTTCCATTTTGTAATATGCAAAATATAACATGAAAATAGGAACACTGGATGTCACACTTCCTTTCCAATATCTGAAAGTCAGAAATCTGGTACTTCAAGTCATGCACAAAGGTACTTATAGCAGTTCAGGTCTCCGTGCTCCTATGTATCCTGTCCATTTGTAGCACCATCTCTCAAATGTCTCTGATTGTAGCCTTAGAGCAAATGTCAATTTCTCCATAGTATAAATTTCTTGAACAGTTTTTTGCCAGTCTTCCATTGTCGGTGCATTGGGTTGTAACCTCTTCCTTGTTATGGCCTTCTTCGCTCCAATCAATAACATCTTCATTAGATATTTATCTGCTTTCGCTTGAGTATGCAATGCCATGGTACCAAAATACATTATGCAGACATCAAATTGTACAGTAATTTGAAATATGTGTTCCAGACAATCATGAATGTCATGCCAATAAGACAGAAGTTTTGGACAGTCCCAAAATAAATGATAATGGCTGAACCACACATCCTCCAACAACTTATTCCACTTCCCAGGTGTCTCTTCTGAGCATGAGGTTTTTCCAACCAAATTCACGCCAGCTGTGTGAATTTGTTGTTTTCCACTGTAGTTTACAAATATCTTCCCATTCTTCCCCGGATATGATCATCACCATTTTTAACTGATTCAATTCTTGAGTTTAGGCTGAGGAAGGGTTTCCTACTTATTTCAAGTGAAACTTTACTTGAAACAGGTGAAAATTGTCAAATAAGTTATTTTTCTGGTGATGACTCTAAATGTTGAAATAGCAGTAAAACCACATTCATTGATGAAATGACATAAGGGATGGAAAGGGGGGATGGCAGTTTTACAGGGGGGATGATTTGGACCGTTTTTATTTCAGGGGGGGATGATTTGGACCGTTTTTATTTCAGGGGGGATGCCATCCCCCCTCATCCTCCCTCATCCCCAGTACTGACTGGATTTGAAAAAGTTCCAATTTTCTTGACCACACAGATAAGCTACATAGCAGACTTCTGTGATGAGTATTTGCTGGGCATGTTGGTTGATACTGTAGTTAAGTTCTGTGACTCGTTTGGCTTTGACTGAATTGACGCCACTGGGGTGAACTACATGAGGTTGAACCAGCTCAGACTCTCAACGCTGTGACGGCGTCATTTCCTTGTTAAACGGTAAATATAAACACTCTTTCAAGAGTTTAAGTTAGGAAGAAAAAATAACGTCTCGTTTTACAGGTGTTATTGCAGATCTGCCCGTCTTACCTTCCGTTTGTAAAGTTCAAAGATCAGTGTCAGGTGCTGCTGGGATCGGTTCAGACTGCAGGATCGGTTCAGGGTCCGTAGTCTTTAAAACAGAAAGTAATAGGAAACACTTTCCACAACCCCGTACATATTATAACGTCTAAACATGTTTTTGTCAACAAATTCGTTCTCTGTGTGTGTGTTTTCCTTCCCTGTATATGGATTTAATGGTGTTCAAGTTTGGTGTCCCCCGTCTGGAAGACGACGGCACGTTACGGAAGGGGCGTGGCCACGTGGCGTAAAGGGCGTGGTTACGTTACGGAAGAGGCGTGGCCACGCAACGTAGGGGGCGTGACACCGTGGCGTAGGGGCGTGGCCATGTGACGTACCCGGCCGTAGAGCAGCACGGATGTAGCTCTCTGCATCTCAAAAACTGTATTTTTCACACGTAATGTATGACATTTAATCAACGTTAAATATCCGCACATTTCTAGGCGGTTTGTCGGAGGTAAATATAGCTGTTTTCGTCCTGTGCAACTTATCGTAAGGCTTGTTTGTTGTTAGGTGCTGCTGTAAGTTCCACCATAACAAACACCTGCGGTTGTAGCAGCACCAGCGGGTCCTCGGGGTTCGGCTCCATCTCCTCCACGCTGCTGCTGGTAGGACTCTAACCAGCCTGTGCTTTCACCCCCCACGGTCCTCCCAGGTGGTCCGTCAGAGCGCTGGTTCGATGCCCAACACGTCCGAGGGTCCGGCATCGGGACCGAGCCCCCCCGCCCCGGCGGAGTCGGCGGGGCTGCAGGGGCTGCAGGGGCTCCCCGATGGGGAGGCGGGCTCCCTGGCCCGGGAGGCTGGGCGGGGGAGACGGGCTTCCAGCGCCGAGCTGCAGCTGCAGGGCCAGCAGGGCCAGGTTCAGGGCCAGGGCTGCCCGGTGCAGCACTCCCGGGAGAAGTTCTACACCGTCTGCTCCGACTACGCGCTGCTCAACCAGGCTCCCTGCCTGCACAGCCCGGCCCGGAGCACCGGGGCCGGGCCCTCGCCGGCCAGGGGCCCCGGCCCCGACCCGGGGGCCGACTGTGACATGGAGGAGCTGACCTCCGGCAGCACCGAGCCCATCCTGGCCTGGGAGATCGATACTGCCGACTTTAAAGCCGTGTTCACCCGGAGAATCAGAACCAGTAAGCCCTCATCCTCTAAGGATGCTAGTCTAATTAAACATGCGGTGCGTCCGAAATGCCATACCAAACAGTATATACTCAAAAAGTATACTTGGGTTCGGCACACTTTTGAGTAAATGTCAGTAGTATGTATTGATTTGGACGTACTATTCAGAGCCACACGGCCCTTCCAGCAGTTGGTAGGGGGAGTTGTTACCATGGTAACAACTCCTGTTACCATGGTAACGACTCCTGTCACAGCAGCAGTAGCAGCACCGCTCCGCTCTTTCCCCTTTATCCTGGCCCAAACAAGATGGCATTATATAATATTATTATACACAAATATTATACTTATGACACATATGTATCACGTAGCAACCAAACACCGCTGCATTGCATTGTGGGAAGTTTCTGCTCGGCTAGTGTCCATCAATCCACACTAATACATTTCTCCGGAATGAGTACGTACTAATGTTTTGGACGCACTAAAAAATCTCAAATACTGTTTTTTCATACTCATTAGGGTGGAAGTATGCAATTTCAGACGCAGCCAAAGACGTTCGGTGCATCCGAAATGCCATACTAAACAGTATATACTAAAAAGTATACTTAAATTCTACTATACTTAATATTGAGTAAATATCAGTAGTGTGCATTAATTCGGACATACTATTAAGAGCCACACGTCACTTCCTGCCGTTGGGAGGAAGTGACGTGTCACAGCAGCAGTAGCAGCTGTTACCATGGTAACAGCAGTAGCAGCACCGCTCCTCTATTTCCTGTTTATTCTGGCCGAAACAAGATGACATTATATAATATTATTATATACGAATATTATAATATTAATATTATATAATAATATTATTATACTTAATATTATACTTATGACATATACGTATCACTTAGCAACCAAACGCCACTGCATTGCATTGTGGGAAGTTTCTGCTTAGCTAATGTCCATCAATCCATACTAATACATTTCTACGGAATGAGTATGGATCGCGCATACTATTGTGTACGTACTAATGTTTCGGACGCACTAAAAAATCTCAAATACTGTTTTTCCGTACTCATTAGGGTGGAAGTATGCAATTTCGGACGCAGCCAAAGACTTTATCTGATCATTACTCGTGCAGCAGTATTAATTCTGCTGCAGCCTCCACTGAACAACGCTGTGTTGCAGGCAACGGGAAGAAGGGCGGCGTGAAGAAGATGAGGTCCACAGACAGACCCAGGAGGAACCTGCAGGATGTCCCCGCTCCTGGTTCCCTGGAGGATATCAAACAGAGGAAAGTGCTCGACCTCAGGAGATGGTAATGTTATCAGTACCACTCTTTTATTTGTGTAGAAATGTAATAAAAACATGTAATCGCAGTTGGTCTTAATATTAGACTGATACGATCCCAGATGAATAACTTTTTTTCATTCTCTTCAGGGATTAATAAAGTGTTTTGAATTGAAGTGAATTCAATCATTTGTCTGTTTATTTAACAAAAATTAGGCCAATTCTAAGTGATCTCATGATCAAATAGCTTGTAGATCAACCTTTAGCAGGAATAACTTCTTCTTTTCTAACATTATTTCAATTTATTTTGAATTTTCTGGCACTTGTTCATGCACCGATGTCTTAAAGTCCTATAACAGCCTTTCACTCTGGTTTGGACTTGACAATTCTAGCTACGTTATTATTAGGATTATCTGTTGGTTGGATACACAGGCAACCTGATACCAAGTAGATACAACATGCAATTTAAACTTTTAAGACAAGATGACAAGTTTGATTGTTTGAAAGGATCATCGAATGTGTAAATATTGTAAAGACAGGATGAATATCAGGGTTTATTTCTGCTAAGATGGATCAACCGATCTTGGATATAATTCATATTTTAAAATTTTAAAATGATTTTGTTTAGGAAACACTTTTCTGTGACTTCCTATTTCTCTGCACCGTTACAACTTAGGTCACGAATGCAAAGTTGAGCCACAGCCGACACACCTGTTAGAAATGCAACAGACTGATCAAAGACTGGAGCTTTTGACTCTTCAAAGATGCAAAGTACAAAGTGAAGGGGAGGAAAAGCATTGGCTTAGTAAATCGGGTATCCTGATATATTCAAAGGTGTTTTTTTCAAAAGGTGCACTCTTCTGAGTCTTACTGAATCAAACCTCATGACAGGGAGAACAGAGACCTTCTGCAGAGTAAACAGAACACAAACTCTTAGATTTGTTTGACACACTGATGAATACATGTCACTAAGATCTGTGCCGTCCAGAGCTGTAATAAATGCAATATGAAGTTTTATTAAAGATGTTTCATAGAAATAGGATTTTTTTCTTCCTGTCGTAGTCATTTAAGTCTTCAGAACTGTGTCCTGAAATAGTTTATGAGTAACTTTTCCTCCAGGTACTGCATCAGTCGGCCGCAGTACAAGATGTCCTGTGGAATCTCCTCCCTGGTGTCTTGCTGGAACTTCTTGTACAGCTCTCTGGGTGCAGGCAGGTGAGCAGCACGTCTACTCCTCCGTCACAAGCAGAGGTGTCAAGTAACGAAGTACAAATACTTCGTTACCTTACTTAAGTAGAAATTTTGGTTATCTATACTTCACTGGAGTAATTATTTTCCAGAAAACTTTTTACTTTTACTCCTTACATTTTCACGCAATTATCTGTACTTTTTACTCCTTACATTTTAAAAACAGCCTTGTTACTCTATTTCATTTTCGGCCTTTAAAAAAAAACTATCCAGTTAAACTGCTCCATCCGGATAGAGTGAATTTGGTTGTGGTTGTTTCAGATGTTCTTGTCCAGTTTTGTTCTTACATCCGTTCCCTCAGATTCCTGCAACTAAACTTGGATGTACATTCCAATAAAGGTTAGGATAAATGATAACATGCCTCTGAAGTTTGACTTTTTGCACCATTACAATACTTATAGGCAACTAGTCATCATATCTGCTGCTCTCTGAAACACATGTTAATGCTCAATAGTACACATATATGCTTCTTTAATATATTTGCATTATACTAAGATGCATTCATTTTCAATGGCTTTTGTCCTTAATGGCTTTTTCCCCCCTTACATTACTTTTACTTTTATACTTTAAGTAGTTTTGATACTTAGTTTTATACTTTTATTTGAGTAAAAAACTTGAGTTGATACTTCAACTTCTACAGGAGTATTTTTAAACTCTAGTGTCTATACTTCTACCTGAGTAATGAATGTGAATACTGAAGACACCTCTGGTCACAAGTCAGGTAGAAATGACGCTCACGAGACACTGGGGCTGCTTTTACACGAGCGCCGTAACGTTTACCTCTTCCAGTCTTCACCCAAAGGAACTGTATGTGGGAGAGCCACTCGCACGGCTGTGCACAGTGATAATTGTTTTATTACTCAACATCTTAAAAGGTGATAAAAGAGGTTGTATAAACTACACACAGTCGCCTTTTAAATGAGTCCTAGGCATTTGATATCACTCCAACCTGCTGGAGTACAATCCATTTTTTAAAATCAGGGGTTTTATTATTGTTGTGGGAGACATTGCTCTTTTGAAAACAATCATAAATCCTGTTTCTCATCTGGGAACATGTGCAGATGTTTGCTCTTCCAGCCAACTACACATGACTGAACACAGTTTGCTCGTAGTGGAGACATTTTAACGCTTTTTTCTCCTCTGAAGGGCTGCCATGTCCGCCCCTGGTGGGCCGTTAGGTTGACTTGAATGGTAACGAGGTGTTTGGTAGCAGCGCCCTCCTCAGTCACAGTTTGTGCCTTTCCATTCGTTTTGTTTACTTAGAAATATTGCTAACAAGCTGAAGGAAATAGGAAAACCCCAAAAAGCTATATATCTTATAGAGGCCAGTAATCGTCAAACCATTTCCCTGCGACCGAGTGTCCCAGCCTTCTAGACGGAGTACTTCCTTCTCTGAACACGTCTCTTTTTTTTAAATGAACGTTCCCAAGAATAACTTGACATTATTCTCCAGAGATCATCTGGAGTTAATTTGTGAAACTGGCCCAGTCATTTCCTAACGTTTATGTCTCTGCGTTGCTAGTCTTCCACCCATCTCTCAGGAGGAAGCTCTGCATGTTTTAGGGTTTCAGCCGCCTTTTGAGGAAATCAAGTTCGGGCCCTTCACCGGGAACACTACGCTGATGCGGTACGCAGACTCTGTCACAAGTCCCCTTCACCATACCAGTAAGGAGTGTTACCGCAGTGTTTAACCGGGTGCATGTTCTCTCACAGATGGTTCAGGCAAATCAACGACCATTTCCGAGTGCGAGGATGCTCCTACATTCTGTACAAACCCCACGGGAAGAACAAGACGGCCGGGGAAACGGGTGAGCCTCCGAGCTAGCAAGCTCAGCCGCACGTTGAGAATAAAGACACGCGGCAGAAGTTACAGCTGCTTCTGCTCTTTAGCTGAAGGAGCTCTGCTGAAGCTTACACAGGGGCTGAAGGACGAGTCCATGGCGTACATATACCACTGTCAGAACCACTACTTCTGCCCCGTGGGCTTCGAGGCCACGCCGCTCAAACCGGCCAAGGCTTACAGGTAGGTCACATCACTGCAGACATGAGGTGCTCTTTCCATTCTGCTGGGTATCCTTTTATCCTTTTATCAGGGCCAGAGCACTTACAGTGTGAAGGCCTTTTGTATCTGTAGGAATTTTCCTTCCTTCTGACGAAAGGAGGGCCGTTTTGCCCCCCTAAAAGTGCCCCAAAAGTCACCAAATTTTGCACCAAGCCAGGCCTGGTGAAAAAATTTGATATTTAATGGTTTGCATTAATGGGCGTGGGCGTGGCCTAATGGCTCACCAGCGCCCCCTAGAAAACTTTTGTGCCTCAAGCCCCACAATACGGTTTGACGTACATGCACGTAAATCACTACACACCTGTATCATGTCGCAACTTAAAGAAAAGTCTCTTGGAGCCATGGCCGAAACCGAACAGGAAGTCGGCCATTTTGAATTAATCATGTAATTTTGGCGCAATTTATTCCATTTTTTCGGCCGTTAATACGGCCCGAACCGTGACGTGCACCCAGGTGTGTTATACATCAAAATGTGCGTCTCCATCCTACGACGACGCGCATTACTTTTCTCAGTCAAACGCGTTACCGTGGCGCCGCTAGACCCCAAAAAGGGCGCCCCCCCTTAATCTGATTGGTCCATATTTGATAGTTCCTATTTTCTGCCATAACTTTTGAATGGTTTTACATAGAGAGTCGTGGGTGGTGTCATAGGAATTAGTTTTGAGTCCTTGATCTTTATGGGTGAAATTTGCACGTGCAAGGGCCCGTTCATCACTGCTTGCAGGTTTAACTCCTTTTGTTATTTGAAAAAGATGAATGTAAAGATGCTCGTCACAGTTCCTTCGTCTGAAATTATATTGGCATGTTGTTTTGTTCTATTAATTGAGTTTAAAACCTCAGATATTCAGTTATTAATGAAATATAAAAGAAGAAGGGAGACATATTTTTGCCGTCACTTTAAAAAAAAAAGTTTTATCTGGATTAAACAACTCACTGTGGACTTTAATATGAATTCTCTCTCTGGGTGAAGGGTCGCTCTCCCCACCAATGAAACAGAGTACTGGATCATGATTGGTGAACCCAGCAGAAAGCATCCAGCTATTCACTGTAAAAAGTAGGTCGCCGTTCATTTTTGTTCCCTGCGTTTCATCAGCCACCGATGTCGGATAGTTTAACGGGAACCTCTCTGCTCAGGTGGATGGACATTGTGACTGACCTGAACACGCAAAACCCAGAATACCTGGATATTCGCCACACCGAGAGGGGGATTCAACGCCGCAAAACCAAGAAGGTTCCCATCCTCGTGCTTGTTGTTTTAAGTCAGGGATATTCAATTAGATTATTCAGGGGGCCGCACAAAGTGCGCAGGTGGAAAATTTGGGCGTTTTTCAAAATATATTTTGCACTCAAAGACGAAGATTTATGTATATATAATACATTTGTGCACAGGATTGAGCAGGAGAATATATCTGTCTAGTTTACATATGAATTATGTATTAATTGTCTCCAGATTTAGTCATTGTGAATGTTAAATATAATACTCAGATAAAGAAATATTATTTTAAATGCAAGTTCATTTTGAAACCATGCATTGTACAAACATAATGACAAAGCACCACTTTCCACCAATATTTCCTTATTTTAATATTATATTAAGCATTGAGTACAAGCATTTCAGTCCATAGTAGCCAGTTTGGCGTTATAAATTAGCAACCAAAATATTAACCATAAGCTCCTTTATTTATGACACATCTGTGCATTATATCAGCAAAACAAAACAATCGCATGAAATTATAAGAGGCTTAGAAGTTCATCTGAAATGCAAAGTCCTCATTTAGAGATTCAAATGAAAAAAGTTTCAGGCCAATCCTAGAAGCCTAATGATGTAAACAAGTCCTCTATAAACGGAGATTAATAACAAATAGTGTGACAAACATTAACACTGTGCAACACTGGCAAAAAATCCGAAGTAGTAAAAAACATCTCTAGCAGAGATTAGCATGTAAAACACTGTCCACTGAATCATTAACCAACTGAAAAGGCTACCAAGCATCTTAAACTTTTAATAATTACCAAAATGTGATATGTAAACCATGTTAGTTTCGCTTGCCGGCCGGAATATCCCTGTTTTGAGTGCTAACGTTCACAGAGATAGCAGAGATAGCAGAGCTTTACAGAACGTCCTTTTTTCCGTTGCTCTCAGGTGGGCGGCAACCTGCACTGCATCATGGCTTTCCAGAGGGTGTACTGGCAGAAGCTCGGCCCCTGGGCGCTGAATCTGGAGAACCTACGCCACGACTGCCACCACTCCGGCTCGGAGCGGGCACACGGGAGCGAAGACGCCGAGGAGAGAACGTCGTCCAAGCAGCTCGGCCACCTGGGGCGCTCTCACAGTCTGGGGAGTCAGAAAGACAGCAACTGGAGACGCCTGTCCAACACCCCGGAGTACCGGCAGAGGGGCTCCCCCGACAGCGACCGCGAGGACGACATCACAGAATGAGCGGGAGACCTTCATAGCACACTCTCAGTGCAGAAGTGATGCATTTCAGTAGGCAAAAAAAATCCTATTTTGGTAAATACTTCTTCAACTGCAGCTGCAGGATAGTGTAGAGAGAGAGAAAAATGTACTGATAGTAAGGGGAAGATGGAACATCATCAGCGCCAGTGACTTCCCTGCTTTTAAGCCAGCCGGTCGGTGTCTCCTAGTTTCTCCTGCTGCTGGGCGTCATCATATCTGAAACATTGTACTTGTCTCATGCTCTCCAGAAACACGGGTCTCGTAATGGAAACCATGTTCCTTTGGTTTGCTCTAATCTCAGATCCCTACGGGCAGATTGAGTGCAGGTGCTGAGATACAGATCAGTCCTCGTCGGCATCCACGCTAGTCGTGCTGGGAAGGATTTCCACCCACAAAGATGCCTTCACAAATGAATTTTTCACCATCGCTTCGAGTGCATTAACTAGTGTTGTCAGATTTATTGTCTCCCCTTTCACGGGCAGATGAAAGCTTTTACACTGACGGGGGATCAGGGCCAGTCTAAATGTTTTTTTTCCATCATTCTCTGGGAACAACCATTTAATGGAACAACGCCTCCCAGCAGCGTTGGTTCTGTGTAACTGTATGAGAGCGTTGTGTGTACAATTTTAAGGTGAGGCTGCAGCAGGTTGCTTTTATAATCTCTCTCTGCAAACGTAGGCAGCTGCAGTGTTAATTAATGCAGAAATTAGACACATAATGGCCGATTTTTTTAGGGTCAAACTCGCAGACGTAGTGAGTGCAATAAAATTAAAGGCTCGATTTTTATCCGCTGCAGCTCAGTGAGAGGAGACTTCTGCAGGAGAAATATCTCCGCTTTGGGGAGATTGGTATGTTTGGACTTTTGCATGTGAAGAACTTACATTGAGTTTGTTGAAAAGGGTCAGAATGAAAACAACAAGTTTTCTGTATTTACAAGCTCATCCCTTTAAGAGAAGTCTGCAGGTGAATAAACAGGTACGCACACTGACGCCGTCAGCTCATGCAACAGCTGCTAAGTACTTAAACAAGTTTAAAAACAATCAAATAGTTGAATAAACCCATCCTAAGGATTTATTTCATCCATCGCTGCAGTTTGTGTACCAAGAGAGGAAGTTAAGCTGCTCTTACATGTTAAAGCCAGACGACATGATTTTAATTCTCCTCGTCCATTACTTGCGTGCACAAACAAACTCCTGAGTTTATCACGTCACCTTAAACTCCCTGCAGTATTCCAAAGCACATGATGTGCAGCTGCTGCTGCCTAGAGACGCACACCGCCTGTACATTCACGCCTCCAGTTGTGGCGGTTCCTCCTTTTGTTCGGTGGTTTGTTTTGTGGAAATGCCGTCCAGTTGAAGTGTTGTGAAAGCAGCCGACTCTCTGTTGTGCTTTGTGACTCCTCCGGTTCCAGTTGTATAGACGATCCTAGTTGTTTTTAAGTGACGGGACTGTACATACATGACACCTTTTACACTTTGACAGTGTGAACCGGAGAAATTAAGATTCCGTGTTGATTTTACCGACATAAGCTTCTTTCTTTGCATCTTTGTAGAATCGTTTGTCTTTGTTCCAACTGTGACTGTACAGACCTTCTAAAGTGGGTTTGGTGTCGTTGTTTAAGCATTTACTTATTTATTTATTTATTTAATAAAATACATTTTTACAAACATCTTAAATTGTTATATTTCTTTATAGCAGTGGACATAATTTTTCAGTCCAGGCTCTAGTTTTCATTTCAACCAGTCTGAATGAGGAAACAGCGTTTCTTCCATATGGTTTAAGTCATGAATCCACCCAATCCTGTGTCCAGCAGTCTAGCACATAGTGTCACTTTAAGACCGTCCTGCAGGGGGGGACGATGCACAAGCTCCTTTTAATCGTTGTCTTAACTCTGCAATCTGAGCGGGACAAATGCAGCAGCATCCACCTGGCAGACAAAGAGATGCTGCTCTGAGTGGAGAAAAAAAAAAGTTTTTTAAATGTATAGAAGAGACGGTTGCTGACCTTACCGATCAAAGCAGCACCCTGCTTCTCCCACGTCTGACATAGCTCAGGTTTCCACTGTGGGGCTTGCCTTGCTTTCCACCTTGATATGAAAAAGAAAACATGGGTGAAGGAAAAGTAGCTCATCTGTACCAAAGTTACCTTTGTTGGGGCCACTGAAGTCTGTAAATATGTCTGATATTGGGAAATGCTGTGACATCACCAACACAGATCAGAGGGGATCGTCTCCCCATTTTAATCTAATCCCATCTAAATTGCTGTAACAATATTTTAAAGGAGAGACATCCTGCAGAAGGGAGGGGTGGGTGTAAAGATGTTCAATGTATAATCTTAATCCAGCAGAGCTGAAAAAGGGGCACTTTTGTACTAATATATCTATACAGGACTGTCTCAGAGAATTAGAATATTGTGATTTTCTGTAATGCAATTACAAAAACAAAAATGTCATACATTCTGGATTCATTACAAATCAACTGAAATATTGCAAGCCTTTTATTATTTTAATATTGCTGATCATGGCTTACAGTTTAAGAAAACTCAAATATCCTATCTCAAAAAATTTGAATATTCTGGGAATCTTAATCTTAAACTGTAAGCCATAATCAGCAATATTAAAATAATAAAAGGCTTGCAATATTTCAGTTGATTTGTAATTAATCCAGAATGTATGACTTTATTTTTTTAATTTTTTTATTGCATTACAGAAAATAAAGAACTTTATCACAATATTCAAATTTTCTGAGACAGTCCTGTGTGTATGTGTGTATGTATGTATGTATATATATATATATATATATATATATATATATATATATATATATATATATATATATATATATATATATTTTGATCAAAACAAGACTCAGACTATCACTGAGACCTCAGAGAATGATTTCAATTTAAAATCTTCACTCAACAAAAATCTCAACTTTAATGCACTGAATACATTTCCTTTTTTTGATATTTTTTCATAAAACGTTTGATTCATGTAGACTTTACCGACTCGGACGGGGTTAATGTCTTCATGTAGCGTCATTTAAATGCAGATTAAGTTAAACCGGTGCTCGTTGCATCACTTCAATCAGGTTCAACATGGAGCTCAACTCCAGGGTAACAGACGGGGATTTTGACCCACAGTGTTTGTTTGATGACTGTCAGTGTTCTCGTCATAGCAACAACCTCACCCGTCCTCTGGGTCCCAGTCCTCTCCGCTGTTGGGGTACACAACCCAGCCCTTGTCTGGACTGAGCTGGGGCCTGGCAGACTCCAACAGCGGCTCCACCAGAGCCGGGGAACAGCAGTTGACTCCCACAGCAAGGATCTGCTCGGATCTGTTGGCAACCTCCACGGCGTCCGTGAACCTCCTACCGTCTGAGATATGCTTCTCATCCTGATTGTGTTTTCAGGGGAAAACACAGCAAGGTTGATTTGTGACTCCACAGAAAGGAAGCGTGAACCTACAGTGGTTATACATCTTCCAGCAGAGTTTACCTTGCAGGAGAAGGACAGCCAGGCGTTGGCGTTGGGGAACTCATTCAGCAGCTCCACCACGGCCTCAGCCTCTTTGATACTTGGGATCGTCTCAAAAGCGATCAGATCGGCTCCTGCTGCTAATAAGGACTCAACCTGAGGTCGATGCCACGCTTTAAGGTCCTAAAGAGATAAAACATACCCAAATCTGTCAAATCATCAATAGATTCTACGGTAAAAGATTTTCTCAGCATGCAAAAATAATATCTCCTGATCATAAGCAGCTTATGGTCATGTGCAAAAGTAAGTATACCCTCCTTTTTCACTTTTTTTAAACATAATAAAAATCCTCTGATCATGTGACTTTTAATATTAGGCAAATACAATAATGCCGTCAAAAAGAGACAAAAAGGGGAGCAATCCTAAGTATCCCCAAACTGCTGTCATGGGAAGTGCAGACAGGTGCTGCTAACCACTGATTCTTGGTGAACTGATCATCAGTAAGTGGGCAGACATCTACAAAAGCAGATGTTGCATTTTGTTAGCCGAAGGTGGGTACTATGAACACAATGCCAAGAGATAAAAACATAAGCAATGATCTTAGAGAAGTTCAACATCCTACAGTAAGAAAGATTATTCACAAATGGAAAGCAGTCAGGACAGTCAATATTCCCAGAAGTGGATGTTTGAGTAAACTTACCTCAATTGGTCAGAAAAATCCGAAAAAGTAGCTACGAGCTAAATCTCAGACCCTTCACGCCTCGCTGAGCATGTTGCTGAGGAGATGCTTGACCTTAATTCCCTGCCACATATTTTCAGATAAACAAACACAGCATTTCAGCATGAAAACCTCCAACTACTGTATTCACATAGTTCCAGTATTGTAACAACTATGACTGTTAGCTGTGCGATACGCCATGTTGTCCTGT
>NC_084599.1:9504624-9624624 GCF_033807715.1 Cololabis saira | reverse complement strand
CTGCAGTACCTTGTGAAAGTCCTGTTTTTATATTTGTTATTGAACTGGTTAAAGTTTGGACATTGTTTTAATTCTGATACACATTCACCAGATAACTATGTCGGTGCTCTCTCCAACTTGTTAAGGCTTTCTTTCTTATTAATACAGGGGTGGATTTGGTCAAATTGTTTTGATTATGACACATGTATTCTTGCTTGAAGTTAACTGCTTATGACACCAACAGTGAATGAAATGTTGAGGCTGGAAAGATTTACATAGATCTCACTAATTTAGCTTTGCATAAATTTGTAGTTGACCTGATAAATCAACCACTGATGTTTGGCTTTGCAGTTTGATGTGAAGAACCGAAAGAGATTTTTAGCAAGGACCAAGTGTGACGGCATCAGTCGAGAGGACTTGTTCGTGGGGAATCGAGTGACTGTCCTCTCAAGGCAGCTGAATGTAATAGCTTATGGAGATCAGTACACAGCAAACACGCTGGGCAGCAAAAAGGAAAGGTATGATTGGTGCTGCTGTGCAGTAAGTAAGTCTCTTTATCCTCTCTGGTTGCTGCACATACCTCACAGCTTTCAGTTCAATTATGCAAGATCATGACCTTGCAAATAATCCCTTTAACTGGAATTTACTCGCAAGCAACATACACTTCTTCACTTTATACTTCATTCTATGTATCTTAAAAATGCTAGAAAGTACGTCAGGGTTTGTTGTTTTTATTTTCATGATTACATTTTTGTAATTTGTGGAGAAGCTTATCTACATCCGTGAGTGTTTATAAAGTAACGTGATTTGTCAAAGAAGACACAATCAGATTACTGCTATACAAACATGCAAGCCTCATGTGTCATCTAATTTGATATACTGAATTGATGTCTTTTAAAAGATTGCACACTTGATAATGCTGCGAATGACATTTTCTCACCATCTTGAAATCAAATGTTCAGAAAATATAGCAAAACTACTAAACATCTAAATTGAAAAACTGCAACATTTTTTATGCTTTGCTTATTTTCTTAACTGATCATCATCACCCTGTTTCCTTTTATCATCCCTAAAGTGGGTTTAGAGTTTGATGAGAGACGATCTGTAGAAGATTAATGGACTACAAATAGCTGAAAAGGCTCACACTTATGTCTACAATATCTTTCTATTGATGCTGTCTGTCAGTACAATACAAAAAAAAAAGACTTAAAATCAAAAAGAGCTGTGAACAGGCATTTTTTATGCAAAGGGTAGAAAAACCATTTCTTGAGCTCTGATTGTTTCCAGGAGTGCCCTACAGTGGTCTTGACAATTGTGAGATGAAAGAAGTCTGCAGAATCCAGGACTCTTTACAAACTTGACTGTTTGGCCAAATCAGTGAACAGAGCCGAAAGGTGACACAGACAGACTGTGGGAAGTCTTCCACAGAAAGGATGTGAATTTCAGAGATGGTTCCTGTGCTGCAGGCAGAAAGAAACCAGTGCTTCAGTAAAAGACACGGCAGCAAAAAAATGAGTTTGTCAAATGGCATTTAAAGGATGTTAGCAGCATCATGCTAGAGGGAATAGACAAGGAACATCAGGGATAGGAAGACTTCTCAGTGTTAATGGAAGGCTGAACACAACCAAATACAGAGAGATAGGTCCTCATAGCATATTGAGATAAAACTGTGGTGGAGGAATGAGCCAAATTGTGTGGGAGTGGCCTCAAGACATTTCTTAGATTGCTATTGAGTGGCACAACAAAACCCAGACCTAAATCACAGTTCATGTGGAAAACCAAATCCAATATTTCAGATATGATAGACACCAACACTGCTTGTCCTACCTGATATTGTTTATTTGCTGTCTCTTTTATTCCAGAACTCTTGCTTTGATAAAGCCAGATGCGGTTACCAAGATCGGAGATGTCATGGAATTGATATACTCTTCCAACTTGATGGTGACAAAAGCCAAGATGACAAAGCTTACATGGTGAGTTCATGCTTCTGTTTAGTGTATAATGACAATGATACTGCAAACATAGGGTACCGTGGTAACAGATCACACAGCCTCTCGTCAAAAGGGAGATGGGTTACTTGTTGCCAGGATCCTCATTTAAACAGATGGATGGTTTTGCTCTCTAACACATGGGGAACATATGGCATGCCAAGGGGCAAATGAGGTTGGCATTTAATCAACTGTTTTATTGGGTGCTCAGTCATGGTGTAATCATATTATCAAACCAGTTTTAACCTCTGACAGAGCTATGAGGGTCACTTTTAGAACATTTACTGGTACAAAGCAAAAATTTGATTGTTTTTAGAATATTCTTCTGGAAAACAAATAAAGTCAGCGGAAATTTTAGTTGGGATACAGTGTTTGCAAAAGTCTTTATTCTCTTCTACACGTATTCACTTTTGTTTTAGATATTTCATGTGACATAGCCTGGAATTAGAATGGATGTCTGGTGTGTTTGCTTCATTTCATCAACACATCATGCTTACCATTTTGAAATTGCAAAATGTTTGTAATTGTGTTTGCTGGAACCAGTTAGTACTCGCACATATTTCTCTTCATGCTTTACTGGCTCTGCTGCCAGTTTACAGTTTATACTACTTTTTCAGTGGCGCTTTGCAGATGTCTGGATAACAGCGATTGTCCTGCAGAGCCTGTCCAAAAATCATTTTTCTTTTCCTATAGGCCATCTGGGACATCTTTTGCAAATCTTCGGGCCACAGGTCATTGGCCTTTTAGAGGGATAAACTCTGAACAGTTCACCTGAAAAATGTAATGTCAAATGTTAGTGCTACAAGCAGCCGTGGTGACTGTGATCTGAGCTGGAGTCTGTGTGTTTTCATGATACTGCCATGACTTTGCTCCACACATGCTCCACTGTGCTGCTCTTGAGCTGGGAAAAGGGGTGTCATTAGTCCCACACTCGGTCTCTTCCATAATGGCCAAATTAACTCCGTTTTAGTCTCATCACACTAGAGTAATTCCCTCCATATGTTAGGGGAATTTTACATATGCCTTTTGGGAAACTTAATTGTTCTGTTTTGTTTTTGTTCTTTGATTTTTTTTTTCTCACTCTGGCCACTTTTCCATAAAAGCCAGCTCAGAGGAGTGTACATTTTAAAGTGGACAGACCCTCTGCAGTGATGTTCACACCCTTGTTTTTTTTTCTTTTCTTTAACCTCTGATTAAGGCCCTACTTGGGCATGGTTCTTAAGTTTTGATTGTCACATTTTGAGAAGACTATTTCATGGAGAGAGTGTCAATACTTAAGCAAAAAACTAGTTTCAGAATGCTTTAATAACATCATATTGAGGGTTACCAGTTTTGTTTTCCAAAAAGAATGACTAACTATTATTTCAAAGCATTTTCCAGTTTACCAAGAGATTAAGATTATGTTGAGAAAGAAACAAAACCCCAGCGGGAAGACACAGTTTACCCCCAAAACTGAGGACACGCAATTAGTGGCCATGTAGACAATGGCATCATGTTGTACTCAATTACTGTATATTATTATTGTTCTACTTCAACGGCAGAGAGGCTGCCAGATAATTATCTCTGATCACTGTTAATGTCTTAAATCTGGAACATCAAGTTCACTTTAAAGGCGCAAGATCATTTGGTCACTGATTAACTTTGGTTTATGGATTTGTTCCATTACAGGAGCCAAGCAGCAGACTTTTATGTGGAACATCAGTCAAAGCCTTTCTTCAAGTGAGTGCCTGAGTAAATGATTTGCCAGATCTGAGAAGTTTTCTGATTCTCAGCAAGCATCATTACCAAAAGTTCTGATCGCAGTGACATTGGAGAGTATTTGCTGTTTGTTGTTGTTCCTGTTGTTTTTTTTTTTTAATCAAATCTTTATTAGCCTGTTGCTCCATTTTTTGCAGTGAGATGATGCAGTTTATGTCTTCGGCTCCAGTGGTTGCCATGGAAGTAATAGGTGATGAGGCCACGTCAGTGTGGAGGAGGCTGGTGGGACCTGCAGACCCTCCCGTGGCGCAGCGGGAGGCACCGCAGAGTCTCCGTGCCCAGTTTGGAACAGATGGCATCAAAAACGTTGTGCATGGCTCTGACACACTTGCTGCAGCAGCCAGAGTGAGGATGTTCAGCAAGGGTCTTAACTATTTACAGGACTGCCTCAGAAAATTAGAATATTGTGATAAAGTTCTTTATTTTCTGTAATGCAATTAAAAAAAAACAAAAATGTCATACATTCTGGATTCATTACAAATCAACTGAAATATTGCAAGCCTTTTATTATTTTAATATTGCTGATTATGGTTTACAGTTTAAGTTTAAGATTCCCAGAATATTCTAATTTTTTTAGATAGGATATTTGAGTTTACTTAAGCTGTAAGCCATGATCAGCAATATTAAAATAATAAAAGGCTTGCAATATTTCAGTTGATTTGTAATGAATCCAGAATGTATGACATTTTTGCATTACAGAAAATAAAGGACTTTATCAAAATATTCTAATTTTCTGAGACAGTCCTGTATGTTCACATATCACACGCTCCCAAAAATGATTGTACCTGCTAAATTGTTGTTTTTTTTAACTCTGGTTTGTTTGGTTAGGAGCTTGAATTCTTTTTTCCGTCCACGATTGGTCACGGACCCTCTAACACAGCCCTCTACACAGACAGCACATGTTGCATCATCAAACCTCATGCCATATCAGAAGGTAAGAATGACACGTTTTGAGACTGTCTTAATAACCCTTCATGTCTGGCTGACACACAAATGTTTCAAATTGGCCGTGGATTTCTCCAAATCCCTGCCCCGGTCCCCGTTCATGGAGCATGCCACCAGAGCTGTGACCTGTAAAATGTGAAATTCTCATGACAGAGCTGAAGTAAGCTCACAGAAAGTTATCAACTGATGAGAGATCTGGGTCCTGGTTCCTGTGGGGTGCACGCATGCTGTCAGATTCCTACTTAAATTGGTAGTATATTGATTACGGTATTATCATTCTTAAACTTAATTTGACCTAGTATTCATTGTTCAATAATTTGCTATCTGACAAGGATTGCTTGTACTTTTTTTCATCACAAATGATGGCTTACTCAGTTAGACATCCTGACTTTTCTTCTAATGTCACAATTTGGTCAAATCTCAGTTTTTTTAGTACTTTCTTTTTTTGCCACATATCTTTTATTTGTTTTTCTCGTTATATAACAAAGGCTTCTCAACATTTCAAACTTCTATAAACAACCATCTTAAAACTCACGCAACCATTCACACACAGATACATATAAACTAAAATGATGATTCTCATATACAGGACTGTCTCAGACATGTCATACATTCTGGATTCATTACAAATCAACTGAAATATTGCAAGCCTTTTATTATTTTAATATTGCTGATTATGGTTTACAGTTTAAGATTAAGATTCCCAGAATATTCTAATTTTTTGAGATAGGATATTTGAGTTTTCTTAAGCTGTAAGTCATGATCTTCAATATTAAAATAATAAAAGGCTTGCAATATTTCAGTTGATTTGTAATGAATCCAGAATGTATGACATTCTTTTTTTTTTTGTAATTGCATTACAGAAAATCACAATATTCTAATTTTCTGAGACAGTCCTGTATGGTTCCCAGAGATCTACAGTATTTTAGTTTGCGTTTAGCAATATATGTTATCCTTTCCAAACCAATACAGCCTGCTAGTTCCTTTATCCTCAGTTCCAGAGAGGGAGCATCCATACTCTTCCAGCATAGTGCAATAGCTTTCCTGGCTTGAAAAAGTCAGTAGTGAAAGTTCAGTAGTGCGGTCTGTTCCTGTGTCCGTGGGAATTCCGTTGGGTAGATTCCAAGTACACAAAGTTAAACATTTCAAGGAATTTTTATATAAATCACCTCTGACAAACATTTGATAACTTCTTTCCAGAGTTTCTCTATCCTCTGGCATTATCATACACAATGAAGGAGGGTTCCTTTTTCATTTAAACATTTGGTGCAAACATCTGGAAATACACTAGACATATGATGGAGTTTGATGGGGGTTTTATACATCCTCATCAGCCATTTATATTGGAGGAGTTTAAATCTGGTGTTTACAGTTTGTTGTGTGCCCTTTAAACAGGCCAGATTCCAATCTTTTTCATCTATATTTTCTTAGATATCTTCTCTCCAAGCACTGAATTAATCCCTTGTTGAATCTTTAGAATAAGATGTCAGTAAATAATAAAACATGGATAGGAAACCCTTCCCTTTTGAATTTCCAATAGAGATCTCCTATATCTTTGTTAATGGTGGGATGTGGCCAACCTCTTTAGGTTTTGATGACCTGTAGTTTTTTAGTTGTAAATATTTGGAGAAATGTTTTGGGGGAATTTGGTATCCTTTACATAGCTGATCAAAGGTGAGCAGCACTCCATCTATGCACAAATCCTTAACTTTCTGGATGCCCTTCATGTTCCATGACCTAAATCCTCCATCTTTTTTGCCAAGTGCAAACTTGTCATTACACCCAATAGGAGTGAACTGTGAACGTGCAAAAGGATCACCCTCATGTGTATGTGCGGTCTGCCAGACTGTAATTGTGTTTTTTAAGAAAGGGTTGGTTTTTTGTTTCAGTGTTTTAACATCCAAAGAGTATAGTTAGATATTTAAGGGTAACTCTGAGATAGATTTTATACAATGTTGACCCAGGCTGTGGGTGATGCTGAACAAAAACAATATGCAGCTGAATTCAAGTGAGCAGCCATATAAAAACATCCGGGAGTAAGAATTTCAAGTCCTCCCCTGTCATAGAGCAGATGTAGTCATTTAATGTGGAGTCCTCCTTTCCTTTTATTCCATATTAATTGGCTTAACAGTTTGTTTAATTTATCATGAAACAGGTCTGGTAATGGCAGTGGAAGTGTTTGGAAGTAGTAGTATCCCACCATGAATAAAGGCAGATTAGAGCATTTCCATGACTTTGTCTACAAGGGGGTCATAAATCTGAGATTATTTTAGTGAGTTCAGGGGTGATTTTAACTCCTAAATATTTAAAACCCTCTGTAGTTGTATGAAATGGGCTGTCTATAAAATGATTTCTCTATTCGTTGTCATTAAGAAACATTAATACTGATTTAAAGTTATTCATTCTCCAAATTTTTCAATTAATTTTGTTAAATTGGGGATGGTATTTCTTAAATTTGATATTGTCTGCAAATAAAGAAACAAGAAGCTCTCTTTCTCCCATTCTGACACCTGGCACTTTATAAAATGTCTGTTTATTTCTAAGAGGTCTTAAATTGTCTGACCTTGACTTTATACTGGTCATTTTTCTTTCAGCTTGGATTCTTTTTTTTATCCTCCAAGGCAATAGTTTTCCTGCTTTCTCTCCTTGGTCGTAGAATGCTTGTTTGGTCCTCATTAAATTCTTAGCTACCTTCTTTGCTGTAAGTTTGTCATATGTAGCTCTCACGGCAGTCAAATTATGTCGTTTTTTTTAGGATAATTTCTCTGAAAGAATATGTTTTCATTGGTTTTAATTTGCCTTTCCAGTGATTGTAATTATCGATAACATTGTTTATTTCTGGAACTGGTCTAGCTTATTATTTCCCCTCTAATATAAGCTTTAAACGCTTCCCATCTAATTCTAGCTGTGGTTTCGTCTTTATTCATTTTGAGGTGTCTATCTATGCAAGTTTCTACAAATGTAACAAATGCTGGGTCCTTTAACAAAAATGTCTGTTGTGTCCATCTTTTAAAATGATCATTACCCTCGCCTAATTGAATTTCCAGAGATACTGCTGCGTGATCGCTAATAACTATTATACCAACATTTTTTAACTTGTGGTAGTAGCTCCCCAGATATTAAGAAATAATCAATGCATGGATGCGTTTTATGTGTACTTGAATAACATGAGTATTCCTTGCTGTTTGGGGATTTTGATCTCCACACATCATTGAGTACACTGAGTACACGTCATTGTCCAGTACTTTCACTCATGACCAGATGCTTTCCAAAACAACAGCATTCCTCTCAGCTTCAGTTGTGACTTCAGTTATTCCTTGCTGAAGAATAAGTGACAGCATGCTTATTCCAAGCCAAATTGAAGTAAACTTCAGTAACATTGTTCTTAACACTCTTCAGAAAAACACATAACACAAACTACATCATATCAAAGAAGAAGAAGAAAAAATAAACGAATCAAACAACCTGTTCCAAAAATATAATACTGATTGTATTGTTTTCATTCTCTTCAGGCTTTTTTCCCATTCTAAATGTATTTGTTTCTATTTCATTTGGAGAAACAAGCTTGAGAAACTATTTCAAGCTATGATAATAACCTTGTGATCGGGTCTGTGCAGCAGGTGCCAGCACCCTGGGCCCACACACTGCTCTCTGGCATCACTTCTTCCCACACCTCAGTGGAATGCAGACATCTTTATTGATACTTCTATTTTGTCGCCCGCTTGGACATGTTTAAATGTTTGGTGTGAGAGAAATCTTTGCAATAACTTAGATAAGCATGGGCGTGCTTTGTTTGTGTATACCACACCATTGAGCCACTGTTAAGCTTGGAATCAGCTACAGTGATAGATGACCTTAGAGCACAAATTTGTGTAGCTGCTTCAGTGAATACCGGTGGTTGTGGATGTTGTATCAAGAATCATTGGCTGTTGATACTAAACAGTGAGTGTGTAGTTACTGTAGTCGAGCCTGTTCCACTTTGTTAATTTGGTCTGAAAGCTTTGTCTTGTGTTGGTTTTCTAAGTGTATCATATCTTTCTGTGTAAGGAATAAGGTAGAAGATTTAGGGCTGACACATGTTTCCCTTGACTCAGGCTGTTTTACTTCTCTGGGGAGGCTCGATATTTGTGTCAAAATGAAATGGAAAATATAAAAATAAATGCTGACTTGATTTCGAGTAAGGTGTATGGCTTACAGTTGGAGTGGAAAGGTTTTTGGAAATCTGAAATCTCATTCAAAGTCCTCAGTATGCTTGATAAAAGCAGTTTGAGAATACAGGACTGTCTCAGAAAATGAGAATATTGTGATTTTCTGTAATGCAATTACAAAAACAAAAATGTCATACATTCTGGATTCATTACAAATCAACTGAAATATTGCAAGCCTTTTATTGTTTTAATATTGCTGATCATGGTTTACAACTTAAGAAAACTCAAATATCCTATCTCAAAAAATTAGAATATTCTGGGAATGTTAATCTTAAACTGTAAGCCATAATCAGCAATATTAAAATAATAAAAGGCTTGCGATATTGCAGTTGAATTTTAATGAATCCAGAATGTATGACATTTTTGTTTTTTTTAATTGCATTACAGAAAATAAAGAACTTTATCAAAATATTCTCATTTTCTGAGACAGTCCTGTAGATTTAAAAATTATGCCAAAAAAAAAACCAAACCCTGTTGTATTATTGTGTATTTGTAATATCTTGCTTAATTTCTATTTGGGACTTTCAATACCAAAGAGTACTGTTGTCTTCATAATTAGTGGACATCTCATTGGTATTTTTCTTTTAGTTTCTGTTCAAACTGTCCTTCAGAAATGTACACACCTACAGGTGCTTTAGTTGAACGCCTGCTAAATTACACTTTCCCTGTTTTAAGGCGATCACACAATGTTTACCTTAGCGGTAAGTCTTGTTGTGATACGTGTGGTCTGAGCTGGGCGTAGTAACTGTCCGTCTAGCTGATGACAAAGATCCTCAGGGCTCACTCTTGATTTCCCCGGAGCATCACTTAAGTAACTAATTTACGTAAGAGCCACGTTCACAAGAAACGGCCTATCACAGTAATGATAAAGGAAGTTGTGACTGAAAATCCACTCAGACATGACCGGAATAGAGAAGCTTCTGTTGCCAGGCACCCAGAATAGGATCTCCTAGCAACAGCAGCAGCTGCTTTGGGGATCTGACTTTACCGTGTGCCTATCCTAGACAGACGGCTTGCTTCTGCCTAGAGAGGACACAGAGGACTCTCGGGAGGGGGGGTCTGGGGGGTTATTTCTTATTACACATAACTGGACTGTGACGAGACCAGAGAATTCATCTGGGCTCACTGTTCCACCTGGACCAAAATGAAAGTCATGGTTGCACACAGCAGCGTTAAGGATTAATGGAAAATGTCCTGTCTGAGGAGCACACATTTTTTATCAGGATGTCAGACTGTGATTAGGAGTCTGGCGCCCTCTTTCAATTGTGTCTGCAGCAGTCTGACCTTCAGTGTCACTGATGCATGTCTTTCCCTGCCGCCCCACCTTTTTTACATTAGTTACGTGACATCCAGCTCGGTGTCTCCCTTCTTTAAGGTCGATTATACAGTAAAATGTCCTCTTTACACAAAGGGACATTGGTGAAACTCTTACCACTTTTTCCAAATGGAATACCAAGATCACTACATTGAAACTCATACAAACATGAACAAATTCCAGAGTAACATCTTAATTACAGCACTTAAAAATGAAACTGATTTGTGTGTTTTACGTTATTTAATCATAGCAGATGCTCTGGATCTGGATCACACTCGAGAATTTATTGCAGCACTAAACACTGTATACGTCAATGTGTGTGTAAACTTGGAGAGAGGCTCGTAAAAGCTGGCAGATGTGACCATCTTTGTTGTGTTCGCAGGCCTGACTGGGAAGATCCTCAACTCCATAAATGCAGCTGGATTTGACATTTCAGCTCTTCAGATGGTAAAAGTTTTACAAATCATTCTCCTTTCCTTTACTAGTTCAAATGCACTTTACATGTAAAGGAGTTGTATCTGTTTGTAGCGTAGTTTTACATGTTTTCATGTAATACTTGTCCTGTATTGGATTCCACTGATCTGCCTCAGCCTCTCAGTTGAACCCAGCACCAGTGATGTAGAGAGTGACCCTCCACAGTCTATTTATATTTACCTCTCTGATGTAACACTGAAGGAAAAAATAAATCAATCAGCTCCATCAATGTGGCCTCATTGTGATGTTTTAGTAGCAATGCAGTATCTTTTAACTAGACTTACAAAACAAACTGTTGTTACTGTTCAAAGCATGTTCATGTCTATTCAATGTAACATTTTCAGGAGTATTTCTTTGCATTCACAGTTCAATGTGGGCCAAGCAAACGCAGAAGAATTCTATGAGGTTTATAAAGAAGTTGTTACAGAGTATTTTGTGAGTATAAATACTACACTGTTGTGCCATCACAGTAAGCCGCTGCACCACTCTTCACTCACTCGCTACTTTTTGTTGCATCAACAAATGGTGAATTAAACTGACGTTGACAAGATCTGGAATATTGTGTCCTTGTTCTTTTCAGAGCATGGTGACGGAGCTGTGCTCGGGGCCTTGCATGGCCCTAGAGATCCATCAAAAAGACACACCCAAGACCTTCAGGGAATTCTGTGGGCCTGCAGATCCAGTGAGTGCTGCCTTTTCCCTCATTAAATTCTCAACCACCTGCCCACTCAGTGTGTAAAATGTCAAATACCTGGTTTAGATTTTGTAAGGAACTAGTGTTTGATATCCTCTGACCATTAGCCTCCTCTTATGTGAAATTTTAAAGATATTCTTATCACAGACAGTACAAATTCAATAATCACACTCATGCATGATTTAACAGAATGCAGCCTAATAATCCGCATGGTCAGGCATTTGTATTATTTTAGTCCTAAGGGGTCATTTTAAAGTATTTTTTGTTCCTACTAAAGTGTAGGTGTGTATTCTTCACAAAAGTAGTGTTTTTATTGTCCTGAGGGGCTCATTGCAGTTGGTTATGTGGCACTTCCTTTTGTCTTGTAGCCTTGCATACTTGTTGTCCTGACCACATCCTCTGAGCAAGGCTTTTTATCTTGAAGTCATGGACACATCTGCCAAAAAACACTTAAAGCTGGCAGGAGAAGGTCAGATACGTGTAGTTTATGGTCAGATCGGTGTAGTTTATGGTCAGATCGGTGTAGTTTATGGTCAGATAGGTGTAGGAGAAGGTCAGATAGGTGTAGTTTATGGTCAGATAGGTGTAGGAGAAGGTCAGATAGGTGTAGTTTATGGTCAGATAGGTGTAGGAGAAGGTCAGATACGTGCAGGAGAAGGTCAGATAGGTGTAGTTTATGGTCAGATAGGTGTAGTTTACGGTCAGATAGGTGTAGGAGAAGGTCAGATAGGTGTAGTTTATGGTCAGATAGGTGTAGTTTATGGTCAGATAGGTGTAGTATAAGGTCAGATAGGTGTAGGAGAAGGTCAGATAGGTGTAGTTTATGGTCAGATAGGTGTAGTATACGGTCAGATAGGTGTAGTTTATGGTCAGATAGGTGTAGTATAAGGTCAGATAGGTGTAGGAGAAGGTCAGATAGGTGTAGTATACGGTCAGATAGGTGTAGTATACGGTCAGACAGGTGTAGTATACGGTCAGATAGGTGTAGTATACGGTCAGATAGGTGTAGTTTATGGTCAGATAGGTGTAGTATACGGTCAGATAGGTGTAGTTTATGGTCAGATAGGTGTAGTATACGGTCAGATAGGTGTAGTATACGGTCAGATAGGTGTAGTTTATGGTCAGATAGGTGTAGTTTATGGTCAGGTAGGTGTAGTTTATGGTCAGATAGGTGTAGTATACGGTCAGACAGGTGTAGGAGACGGTCAGATAGGTGTAGTTTATGGTCAGATAGGTGTAGTATACGGTCAGATAGGTGTAGTATACGGTCAGACAGGTGTAGTATACGGTCAGATAGGTGTAGTATACGGTCAGATAGGTGTAGTTTATGGTCAGATAGGTGTAGTATACGGTCAGATAGGTGTAGTTTATGGTCAGATAGGTGTAGTATACGGTCAGATAGGTGTAGTATACGGTCAGATAGGTGTAGTTTATGGTCAGATAGGTGTAGTTTATGGTCAGATAGGTGTAGTTTATGGTCAGATAGGTGTAGTTTATGGTCAGATAGGTGTAGTATACGGTCAGACAGGTGTAGGAGACGGTCAGATAGGTGTAGTTTATGGTCAGATAGGTGTAGGAGAAGGTCAGATACGTGCAGGAGAAGGTCAGATAGGTGTAGTTTACGGTCAGATAGGTGTAGGAGAAGGTCAGATAGGTGTAGTTTATGGTCAGATAGGTGTAGTATACGGTCAGATAGGTGTAGTTTATGGTCAGATAGGTGTAGGAGAAGGTCAGATAGGTGTAGTTTATGGTCAGATAGGTGTAGGAGAAGGTCAGATAGGTGTAGTATAAGGTCAGATAGGTGTAGTATACGGTCAGATAGGTGTAGTTTATGGTCAGATAGGTGTAGGAGATGTCAGATAGGTGTAGTTTATGGTCAGATAGGTGTAGTATACGGTCAGATAGGTGTAGTTTATGGTCAGATAGGTGTAGTATACGGTCAGATAGGTGTAGTTTATGGTCAGATAGGTGTAGTATAAGGTCAGATAGGTGTAGGAGAAGGTCAGATAGGTGTAGTATACGGTCAGATAGGTGTAGTTTATGGTCAGATAGGTGCAGTTTATGGTCAGATAGGTGTAGTTTATGGTCAGATAGGTGTAGTTTATGGTCAGATAGGTGTAGTATACGGTCAGACAGGTGTAGGAGACGGTCAGATAGGTGTAGTTTATGGTCAGATAGGTGTAGTTTATGGTCAGATAGGTGTAGTTTATGGTCAGATAGGTGTAGTTTATGGTCAGATAGGTGTAGTATACGGTCAGACAGGTGTAGGAGACGGTCAGATAGGTGTAGTTTATGGTCAGATAGGTGTAGTATACGGTCAGATAGGTGTAGTATACGGTCAGATAGGTGTAGTTTATGGTCAGATAGGTGTAGTATACGGTCAGATAGGTGTAGGAGAAGGTCAGATAGGTGTAGTTTATGGTCAGATAGGTGTAGGAGGTGGTCAGATAGGTGTAGTATACGGTCAGATAGGTGTAGTATACGGTCAGATAGGTGTAGTTTATGGTCAGATAGGTGTAGGAGAAGGTCAGATAGGTGTAGTTTATGGTCAGATAGGTGTAGGAGACGGTCAGATAGGTGTAGTATACGGTCAGATAGGTGTAGTTTATGGTCAGATAGGTGTAGTATACGGTCAGATAGGTGTAGTTTATGGTCAGATAGGTGTAGTATACGGTCAGATAGGTGTAGTTTATGGTCAGATAGGTGTAGTATAAGGTCAGATAGGTGTAGGAGAAGGTCAGATAGGTGTAGTATACGGTCAGATAGGTGTAGTATACGGTCAGATAGGTGTAGTTTATGGTCAGATAGGTGTAGGAGAAGGTCAGATAGGTGTAGTTTATGGTCAGATAGGTGTAGGAGAAGGTCAGATAGGTGTAGTTTATGGTCAGATAGGTGTAGGAGACGGTCAGATAGGTGTAGGAGGTGGTCAGATAGGTGTAGTTTATGGTCAGATAGGTGTAGTTTATGGTCAGATAGGTGTAGTTTATGGTCAGATAGGTGTAGTTTATGGTCAGATAGGTGTAGTTTATGGTCAGATAGGTGTAGTTTATGGTCAGATAGGTGTAGTTTATGGTCAGATACATGAAGCATGTATTTCTCGCTGTTCTAGTTCAAAGGCAACAGGAAAAGCAACATCCGAATCTCATGTCAGACATTGTAAGCTTAGGAAGACTATTTTTCAATTATTTATTAGTACATCGTACAATTGATAGTTAAAAAAAATAGAAGATGATCATGAAATAACCATATAAACGTGTGTGTCTGTGTGTCTGAGGGAACAGTGGTACGTGCATGTTGGTGGGTACGGGGGAGCTGAAGCTGCAGGGCGTGTGATGCGTGATGAGAAATCTAATAAAATGATGCAGTGTTTGGTTACCTTACAAGTGAGGGATTACATACGTGCACGGCTTCTCCCACAGATGCAGCAGCTGCCGGTGACTCAGCTCTGGATGCTGTTAGAAATGTCAAAGGTTCAGCTTGCTTTTGTCTGGTATTTTTCACTGATGCAGTTTTTGTTTTTCTAGCTTTTATATTCTGCGTTTTATCTTCAGTCCTCCACACTACAGTCTGTCTGAGATGGAAGTCCAGCTTGTTTGATACGACATCACTGCTCAGTGAGACCAACATATTTGGTACTCTGCCTTCAGTTTGAAAAATGTGGTGTGTTGTTAACAAGAAAAGAAACTGTTCAATAGTAATGGAGTGATTGTGAAAACCGGTGACTATGTTTCCAAAAAGACTAAAAAGGACCCTCGATGTTCCAGCCAGAGTGCCACATATTCATATGTTCATATTTATATTAATATTAGTTGCCCAACATTGTTGCATTTATTTTGTAGTAGAACAGGATGAGTTAGTTTTTCAGATAATTTACATAAACCGTATTTAAAAGTATAAATGACACGTTAAAAATAAAGAAGCAGATAATTGTAACTTGCTCAGCTTCGTATTAAGAGTGAAAACCAACATAATTAAATGTTTAGCAGTAACCTGAGCTGCATTTTAGCTTTTAACATACGTGTTCTGACTCCTCCAAGCTCTTATCAGCCCTCCTATCCCACTCAGGACTCTGTAACCTATTTGACCGCCTCAGACTTTACCCACAAACTGTGAGGTCAAGCAGTGTCATCAGCAGCCGACCATAGATTCACCTCCGTATTATCAGGCAGATCAGCTCAATGTCAGCACTCCTACTCAGGACTGGAATTCACTTATTTGATGCACAATATCAGCAGAGTCACAGCAGCACTGAGCTCTGAGATGAACATGATTTCAGCTGTAAGAGCATGTAAGAGTAGAGCTGATGAATTGTTGGGAGCAGATTACATGTTCCTTTGTATTGCGGTGAAGAGGTAAGAACAGGCTATTGATTTACTCCATACGATTAATATATAAATAACAAAGGTCCCGTGTGTGTTGATATGACTCTACGCAGTACTGGAGTTGAGGGGGGATGAGGGGGGATGGCATCCCCCCCTGAAATGAAAACGGTCCAAATCATCCCCCCTGTAAAACTTCCATCCCCCCTTTCCATCCCTTATGTCATTTCATCAATGAATGTGGTTTACCTGCTATTTCAACATTTAGAGTCATTAACAGAAAAACAACACCAGAAAAATAACTTATTTGACAATTTTCACCTGTTTCAAGTAAATTTTCACTTGAAATAAGTAGAAAAATCTGCCAGTGGGACAAGATTTATCTTCTCATTACAAGCAAAAAAATCTTGTTCCACTGGCAGATCTTTCTACTTACTGTATTTTAAGTGAAAATCTACTTGAAACAGGTGAAAATTGTTGTTTTTTCCAGTGATGAGTCTTGTTTTAAGTGTAATAAAAATAGACATTTTAAATAGAAATAGGACAAATATTCTTGTTAAGATGTTGAGTTTTGGCAGTGATCCATGTTACTTATCCTGTGAAGGACAGAGTCATATTGATAAGTTCAGAAAAGTGTTTTTTATTGTTGTGTTTTGATGTATTTGATGTAAGCCCAGTGGATATTTAAAGCTTACAGAAGGCTGCATTTAACTGCTGCTATGTCATTCCTGCAGTATTTCTGCAGGTGTTTTGGTCAGTGCTATTATTTGTAATATATTATATTATTTGTAATCAGCACAAATGATCTGTCCCCATATGATAAAATCCACCATCCCCCCTGATTTTTTTTTTGAATCTACGGTTAAACTGATGGACTCACTGACCTCAATCACATTTCATTGTTTTAACTTAGTGTTTCCTTAATGGAGACACATACATGATGACTATTTCTACGCGTCATATCTTCCAATAAAGGGCTCACATGTATTCTCACCTCCACGGCCTCAGCTGATTCATACGGCACTCACTTGGTCATGAGATTGCGCTCTGTCTTGTGATGTGTCCTGATATGAGAGTGGACACAGCGGGCCTCTGTCAGCCGGGCCAAACCCCGCCCACACTCCCTCACGCACGACTCTAGCCGTCCGAGTAGATGCTCCCCGTATAAATGAGCCATGTCCTCCCTTTGCTGCTCATAAACACTGCTTTGTCGTCATGCGTTTCATAGTAAATAATGAAGGGAAAAAAGACAGTAGAATAGCCCTCGTTTTCCTGTTACAGAGGAATTAAATTATAGTGATGAAAACAATGCCCTCCAATTGATTGATTTCCACTCTTAATGGCTTTGTGATGGATATGGGCTGTCTCTGGTGGCCGCTGTGCTAAATATAGAGCACCATAGTACTGGTAGCAGTGTTTGTCTAAGGTATTATTTATGTACCTTTGGGAAACTCTTTTCTCTGGTGAGTCTTATAGATTGAACAAAAAGAAAGGCATGAGAATACATTTTAATACATAGTTGATACAGGAGATTTGTATATTTCATTTTAAAAGCTATAAGTAGAGTTTTAAGGCTCGCCTCATTTTGTATAGGAAGTGGGCATAGATGTGGTAAAATGACTAGTTTCCTTCCACCAGCAAACAACAACAACATATCTGTTATAACGTGAAACTCACAAATGTTACCGGCATCCATCACTGCTTATTTAATGTTTAAAACAAATCAGACTTTGCTTTTGATTTTTGCATCAACTGAACGGTAAAAGCATCATAAATCAACTAAAATGCCATAGAAACAATGATGGTATCCTTACCTTCATTTGTTTGTTGTTGGTTTTTTTTGGACAAACACACAGCAGCCGCTGTGGCTCTCAGTGGTGCTTTTGCATCTGCCAACAGGAGTTTCAGCCAACTCATCACTGCAAAAACTCAAAATCTTAACAAGAATATTTGTCTTATTTCTAGTTAAAATGGCCCATTTTTAGTCAAATACATCTCATTACACTTAAGACGAGACTCAAAAACTTAAAAAACAACAATTTTCACCTGTTTCAAGTATATTTTCACTTAAAATTAGTAGAAAAATCTGCCAGTGGAACAAGATTTTTTTGCTTGTAATGAAAAGATAAATCTTGACCCACTGGCAGATTTTTCTACTTATTTCAAGTGAAAATGTACTTGAAACAGGTGAAAATTGTCAAATAACAAGTTATTTTTCTGGTAATTATTCTTGTTTTAAGTGTAATGAGATTTTTTTGACTAAAAATTAGACATTTTAACTAGAAATAAGACAAATATTCCTGGTAAGATTTTGAGTTTTTGCAGTGATCCTGAGCAAACCGCACTGGGTTTGAAGGGAGGTGTCTCCAAACTGCATTTTCCAGTTTCCCTCTTTTCCTAGATGTTGAGCTGGATTAAGATAGAGTACTGTTTAAGAACGGGCCCGGTGTCTTTTTATCAGCCTCCTGAGGTGCTTTCAGTTGTGTCTCTGGTCATTATCTTGTTGAGTGAGACTCACCTTCCTGACACTGGGCCGCATGTTTTGCTTCACTTATTCCTTGATCTTCTTGAGACTTCGTTGTGCCTCCTTGTGCCAGATGCAGCACAACTACCCTGAAACGATGGTGGGATTGTGTGTGTGTCCCAGTCCAGATCATCCTGACACGCCGACCCACACTGCTCTTCTGATCTAGACCAGGTTGCATTTTCTCTTGCAGCCACATCCTGGGAGTTTGGCTACGGTCTAATAAGCCTTATACTCAATAATGTTTGCTGCTGTAGTCACATGAACAGGAAACTGCTTTCATGTTTCTCTCCTCTGCTCACCGTGATCTATGACTAGTGTCATAAACAGAGGCTATATTTGAATATCCTTGCAAAATAAACAAAAAATCCCTTTTTTTTATACAGATATTTGTTATTTAAATCACATACTAAAGGCCTGCAGGTTTACATGGCACAACTGTTTTGGATTGAATCCCTTTTCAGGAGAAATAAAGCATCGTTTCAATGATCTTTAAGGTACCAACAAAATGTCTGCTGTCCATAGCGTCTCCTACATGGAAAGAACACGGTGGTGATTCCTAATTAGTTCAGTGTCTCCCTTGCTCCAGCGGGGCGGACGGTCAGCCGTGCATGAAGGATCAGACGTATCTCAGTCGTCATGTGACCACCAGGTCGCTTTGCTTTAACCACTAATGTTCACAAAAGCCAGCAGTCGTTGCAGCAGAATCAGTCGCTACTAATGCAGTTACCGAGAACAGTGCCTTGCAAAGAGGAATTGTTTCATCTCTAAGTGAATATCTCTCTGAGAAGTCTGACATCTGGTCCACAGTGGACAGACACTCTAATGTGCCGCCATCTCAGGGCTCCTGATTTAGAAAAATTCCAATGAACCTCCTTTCATACCGGTACTTTCAGATTTGCCGCTCTGATACCAGCAGCAGTCTAGATAGCGGCTCTTGAATGACCACACTTGAAGCTTAGTGAGTTATGGCTCATTTTGAGTGTTGGAAGGTCAGCTTCTGTAATCTGGTCCTTTGATGGGTCTCTGGCGGCTCAACCGTATGCCTAATTTAGGCTTGAATGCTGTACAGTAAAGCGTTAGAGCCAGTACTAGAGTTGAGGGGGGATGAGGGGGGATGGCATCCCCCCCTGAAATAAAAATGGTCCAAATCATCCCCCCTGTAAAACTGCCATCCCCCCTTTCCATCCCTTATGTCATTTCATCAATGAATGTGGTTTTACTGCTATTTCAACATTTAGAGTCATCACCAGAAAAATAACTTATTTGACAATTTTCACCTGTTTCCAGTAAATTTTCACTTGAAATAAGTAGAAAAATCTGCCAGTGGGACAAGATTTATCTTCTTATTACAAGCAAAAAAATCTTGTTCCACTGGCAGATTTTCTACTTATTTTAAGTGAAAATCTAATTGAAACAGGTGAAAATTGTTGTTTTTTCCGGTGATGAGTCTTGTTTTAAGTGTAATGAGATTTATTTTACTAAAATTTGATATTTTAACTAGAAATAAGACAAATATTCTTGTTAAGATTTTGGGTTTTTGCAGTGATACATTTTACTTATCCTGTGAAGGACAGAGTCATATTGATAAGTTCAGAAAACTGTTTTTTATGGTTGTGTTTTGATGTATTTGATGTAAGCCCAGTGGATATTTAAAGCTTACAGAAGGCTGCATTTAACTGCTGCTATGTCATTCCTGCAGTATTTCTGCAGGTGTTTTATGTCACTGCTATTATTTGTAATATATTATATTATTTGTAATCAGCACAAATGATCTGTCCCCATATGATCAAATCCATCATCCCCCCTGATTTTTTCTTTTTTACAACTCGAGTACTGGTTAGAGCTTATATGGTTGTCCCTGTAACCTCCCTGCAGCGAGCTGCACACCTCCACAGAAATGGTAACAGTAAATTATCCACTTTGTTAGGCTGCATTTGTCTGGTAAACGTAACTGCTTTACTCGTATATCACGACTCCGTCAGGTGAGCACCAGCAAACCCCCTCTAGTCTAGTCTAGTCTAGTCTAGTCTAGTCTAGTCTAATGCCTTTCCTCTTTTCTGTCACTATAATATGAAGGAGCATCAGCAAAAGCCCCCAAACAAGGGCCCCTATAAGCCTAATTTATCTATCTTTAAACCATAAAATAAACTTCAAAGTCATGCTGATAGCTTTGTAAAACGACACTACTTAGCCTGGGTCATATACGTCTCCTCTGATTGGTTGAATACTAATCTGTTGGCTTCCAGAAGCAGCTCCTGCTGAGTTCGTTTGTACTAACTTCTGAAAATCAAAGTCAAACGCAAAGAAACCAGTCAAATCCTTTTTATTTTTTGATTAGGGAATAAATTACTACTTGTTTACCTTTTTAGATAAATGGTAAAGCTGGTGTGCTAATATCCCTTTATAGTTATGTTTACCTTTCAACATTTTTATTCTTATCATTACGTTAAATTTTTCTTTCAAACACAAAGTTTCCTCAGCCTGAGAAAAATGGATGAGTCATTCTCCCTCAACCATGCAGAAGTGATTTCACTTCCATATCTCCCACAGTTGATAGATGATGGCAGCAATAAATGATCACTTTAGTTTTTTTATATTTATTTTTTATATATATTTATAATTTTTTTATATCAAAGAAAGTATGAACTCAAAATCTCATTAATAAGGTGCTAAAGTAGAAGTGAGTCGGCCCAAAGCTCCTCGTGGTTTGCAGATCCTCATATTCGTGGGCCTGCAACCTTTTTATATTTCATCTGTTTCAGGGTTTCAGCACTGAAACGGGAGACTTGTTTTCAAATATTTCGTTTTTTTTCTTTTGTTTTGAAAAAGCGGAGGGCTGGGTTGGTGTGACCTTGAATCTTGCTCCTGCATTTTGCACGTTCTCTCATGTACAGCCAGAGGAAACAAAAGCTGCAACAGGAAACGTTTCTGTGCTGTAAAACAGTCAGATTCTTAACCTGACATAATCTGACATGTACCTACTGTCACGTCCACACGATCAGCTTTTTACGGCACGTTGCCACATCAGGCAGCATTTCCATGGGCTTAGAGTCGACGGTCGGCATTGTGAAGAGATTATTGGCGTGCTCCTCGTCCTCTGATGGCAGACCCTTTGGGAGGATTTCATTTCCTGGAGACCTTGGGGGCGTCTGGTTTGGTGCAGATAAATGCAGCGGCTGGAAATGTGCGTGTGCTTTTTGGGCAACTAGAAAAAAAGAGAATGCAAGAGTCGCACAACATAGAATTGCTCAATGAAGTTGCCCCATATGCAACATGTAGTGAAGACTGGAGAGGCCATTTGAAGTGAGTAGGAATGCCATTTAAGAAATTAAGATAATCCCACTCTGTACAGTCAATGAAAAGTTTGCTGAGTGGGTGTTTTCTTCCCCCACTTTTTCTACAGGATCACATGCTTAGCTGCTGAGTAATCAGTGTTTTAGTAGCGCACCAGGGTACAGGATGTTCTGTGTCAAACCTTGGCTCGATCATCCACGCAATAAATTTGGACAGGAAATTTGTTTTTTGGTTCTTTGAAGTTGAACGTCGAGGCTGAATCCCAATAAGACGAGTCGTCCTCGTTTTTATCGGTCCAGATATCACAGTCAAGATGTTTTCAATCAACAGGAACTGGCCCGGCTCCTCCAGCCAAACACACTGCGTGCCCTTTATGGTAAAGACAAAGTGAGGAACGCGGTCCACTGCACAGACCTGGCTGAAGACGGAGTTCTGGAGGTGAGTTCCCCTCTGTTTCATCTACATCACCTTAAAAACCAGTCTCCTCATTGTTCTCCAAGACACGCATAAATAGCTACCTCGCATTTAGCCAAGACAAAAAAAACCCTCAACTGTGTGAAGCTGTTTTTAGACTCATCTCATGACTACAGTATGTGGGCCAGGGCAACCCCACATCACACTGGTTTTGAGGAGAACAAGAACAGCAGAGGAATCTGAAACAAAAGCATTGTTTAGCAGGGAGTGGGTCTCACCCGTTGAACGTCATTGTTCAAGAAAAGTCCTGATCTGTAGCCTGGACAAGTGGCTCCTTGTTAAACATTAGCCTGTGACTGACTGAGCTGCCATTTTCCCAAGACATAATGACCATGCCAGGGTTTCTGCAGGACTTTTTTGTGTAAGAAAGGTGCAGTTGAATCATAATTATAAAGCAATAATTCACAACATACTGAAATAAATGTCCCTCGGTTGATTTCCAGGTGCAGTACTTCTTCAAGATTTTGGATGGATGAAAGGAAGGAAACGGGACATATTTTCTCATGTTTCTGTTTATTGTTTCAGCCTTATGCAGATTAAATAAAGTGACAGAGCAGACTCCTGACATGTGTTTGATCTTCAACATTGAATTAAGTATTTTCACACCAGCTAAACATCTTATTACACGGGATACTGCATTGCCTCTGATATTTGTTAACTTTTTTTGACCTGCGACTTTGGTTTTGGATTCATACATAACACTTTGAAAAAAAAAAAAAAATGTACAACTGCATAAATATAAAACTCTTCCACCATGAAAATGGCTAAAACATTCAATATAGTAACTTGCGTCACGTGATGTGACGTCTCCAGCAAAACAGATTTCAAAGCACTGAGTTGCCACTGTTTCCGTGGAGGTGACAGTCTTCTAGGCTGGACCCACAAAGCTCTAAACTACCAATTAAGAATGAACAGATGTAACAAACTGAAATGTCAAACCTTATCGAACAGCTACGATGAACAAAGTGTGTACAAATGTGTCCTTCCACAGCCCACTTGAATAGAGAAATAAAAGGAAATAACAAAATTCCATGGAGCGCATTTAGTCATACATGGGTCTTAAATTTTCAGAGTACCATGTTAGTATTTCAGTTAGTCAAAGCACATTGACAAACACTCCACTCGCTCACATAAACTAATACACAGCACACAGACACCAGCGCACACGCACACACCTTGGACCACTAAAGCGGACATAAGACGAAGGAGATTACAACAGGACTACAGCTCTGGACACTCCAAAAATATATAGAAACCACATGAGGGTGAAGTACGTTGGGGGAGAAAAACACAACTCGCTACATTTCAGTAGTGGAATTGCAGTTTTACAGTAATAGATGAACATCCCATGGCTCAAGGAATATTTTCATTTACAGTAGAATAAATATGTTCTATTGCTAATCTTGTATTTTACATTTCTAACTCTTGACAAAAACACAAAAAAAGCTAGTGTAAAGCACACGGATTAAGTGTAGGTCCTGTATATTATGAATGTTCAAAGACTAGTGGTGTTTATCTGAACTCTTGAATTCTAACTATGTTTTTTAAGTTTGTTTTTCAAACTAAGGGTGCTCATCGTCGCTGAGGTCACGAATTCACTGTGATCTTAACGTCAAAGCGTCCCTGGTAACGGTCTTTCTCGCTGTAACCGATGTTTCCTCCGAAAACTTTGCACTCGATGCGGAGCTCCTGGTTTGCGGTGAGGTTGGTGAACTGGATGGCCACCAGGGGCTGCAGGTACTGGGGGTGCAGCCGTTTGCCGTAGTACGGGTAGTACTGCAGGGGGAAGCCTTTGCCGATGCCCATGTACTCGATCTCCCCGATCTTGCCTTCATCCTCCTCTCTCTGCGAACGCAACAGTTCAAGGAGCCGTGGTCAGACCTTTCACACCACCGGTACTAAAGACAGCCCGTGTGCAGCTGATGTCAGATAAAGCTTACCTTATTTTTGCAGTGGATTGGGATGAGGTTGTCGGAT
Source organism: Cololabis saira (assembly GCF_033807715.1). NCBI lineage: Eukaryota > Metazoa > Chordata > Actinopteri > Beloniformes > Belonidae > Cololabis > Cololabis saira. Next base: position 9,600,672 of record NC_084599.1, on the reverse strand, counting down.
GTTTTCCCCTGCAAACCTGTTGGAAGTGTGTCATTGCTGGGAGCCTGAAGACAAAAAACACCCAGTTGTTGAAGATCATGTTCCAAACAATGACTAACAGCATGCTGCCCTTTTTTCTTTTTAAATGCAAATAAGCCCTTTAAACTATAAATGAGAGAGCAGAACCAGATTGTTTAGACCCAAGCAGAAGCATCTGCTCACAGAAGCTTTTAAACTTGTTTCTTTCCACCTTCCGTCTCCAGAGTTGATCACTGATCATTCTTTTAAACCGGACACAACTCCTCTGAAAACACTTGAATGAGTTTACAGCATGAAATCATAAGCCACTCTACACAAGTTTGATTTATAGTTCACGGAAAGCTTTTAATACTGTAGTATCAGGATAGTGGGTTCCCCCTTTAAAAGAAATATCTGAATCACAAATCAGAAACATTAATTTAATCAATACCTGCCGTTTTTCTTTACATAGTGAGTCTTGGCTAGAACTGTATTGCTTTCCCAGTTACGTTTCTTTACAGATTTAATTAATGAGCTACATTAAAAAGCTTATAAAATTATAATCTACTGGTTAATAACTCTCCAGGGGGTTTACATATTTAAATGTGTCCAAAAAAACAAAACATCTTTCCCGTATACCATTTAGGAACGTTGACGGGAAACTGACAGAAGAAACTAGATTGCACTGCAGGACAGAAAACTGCAACCAAAATACTATTTTCCACACCCAGTCCTTGTTTGTTGTTTCCATATTAAAAAATAATTCCCACAATTTGAGTGTCCCTCAGTTTCAGCATAGCTTAAGCTTGTGGAAGTCTGATGATAACATTCATTAAATTAGTAGTATAATGCACAAACTCGAGGCATTTTGCGAGTGTTGTGAGAATAATGCAATCAAATATTTGAGTAATTCACTGGATCCTAAACTCCCCAGATTTTGGGAGTTAATAAAAAAAAATAAAAACCTTTAAACCAGCATTTACTTTCCCTAACTTGCAGCTGAAGAGTTGAAAGAGTTAGAATTAGCCAAAGCAGCTTTAGCAAGAGATTTCTGTTAGGTTTCTTTCAAACAAACAAAGTGTGCAAATCTACAACCACGCAGGCGTGCGGTCGACCTACCTTTGGTATAAAGTTGACGATCCTGTTGAGCTTGACGATAAGGCAAGGCTTTCCCTCCTTGAAACCATAAAATGGGTCAGTCAAACCGGAACATTTACCCAGCAGAGATCGCCTGAAACGGCAAGCTTTCTTCTGGCCATTGCTGCCCTCCAGAGCACCACGGTCTTTGAATCCACTAGGAGTTTCTGCAAACGGTTGAACACAAATCTCAGAGCTGGCAATGGAAGACAGTTCTTTTTGCAAAAGAAATTACATTTCTTTATTTTATTCTAGAGAAATAAAATATCTGAAATTAATGTTAATAGATCTAAACCCATATTGCATAACATAGTATGGATCGTTGCATACCCCTTAGGAATTAGCCAGACTATGACAACCCATGTATGATTGGCTTATACTTGCCTCCACAATCTTCAAACTTCATCTCATCAATCTGCAAGGTTTCATTATATTTATCAAGCAAAATATCCATGCTGTCCGTGTATGGTGTATATGTAGAGGCATCAGACATTTTGTAAGAAATTTCAGATTTTACTGAGCGGGGGATATGTGCCAGGCCTGAAACACAGAAAAAAAAAAACAGCAAAGTTAAAATGGAAACACGTGCATAATTTATCGATTTATTTTTATTTGTGCGTAAAAAAGCGAGTCTCAAAGAAAGCTGATGCGACTCTGGTCAAAATGTGTTGACAACGTAAGGTTTTGGGGATTTCCTCTGATGTATGGCAGCTCTTGACAGAGCGGTAATTTTCCACAGACCTTGTGCTCAAGCCTTCAGGGAGGCGTGGCATGGGGAGAATGAGATGGGTTTTAAGAACAATGAAAGGAAACATGTCATTTGTGAACTTCTCTTTTTTTTTTCCCCCCACTGTTCTATTAATTTCTTCCCAAATATTCAAAACATAGTTCTAACTGTAGGCACAACAGAGGCAGAGAACTAACATTTGATTTCATTGAAGGCTTGTGAACGTTCACCAACCCCCTGCCCCCACCCATTCACGCTCACGTGTGCCTCCCTCACAATGGAAACTTTTAGCCTGAGAGGGAGGCGGGCTGGTGCTCTAGAGGAAGAAAAAAAAGAAGTAAAAACCCCTCTTCTTTTCTCGAGCGTGCCTCTGCTGGAAAGTTGCTTCAACTCCAAAAAAAAAAAAACTCTTTACACTTTCTTTGTGGCGTCGCTAATCTCAGAAACAGTTGGGAACCGAGCAGCAGATGTGTGAAGCCAATCATCTACAATGGCTGCTAAAAATACCACTGAGACTCGAGCATGTGGCTGAGCAAACAAGTACTGGCACAACAAGATGAGGGCTGGGACTCAAATCTGTCCTGAAGCTTTACAGGAAGTTTTGAAACCTTCTTAAATGACTACGGCAGGGATTCGTGACGTTACATTTGCTCTCATAAGATTACAATATTTTAAAAAAAACAAAGCTTTTAGGCTTGTTGGCTGTGAAAAGAAATAGATAATCTTACAGGAAAGAATGTACAACAAATGTACGCGTAAACATGTCAGCGGTGACTCATAATCATAGCACACATTAATCGTTTTAGTTCCCCTGTAGCCTGAGGGGGGGAACCATTGACTGGCTGAGAGGAGTGAAGGACAAAATGGCTGAACCTATTTGAGGTCAGAACAACTCCTGATAGAGTGGCTGCTTAAAGGCACACCCCAACAGTCCTTTTTAACTACACCAACCACCTGCAGCCCACGCTCGCACAGAACACTGAGCTGCACGCGTTTCTGGGCACGGTGGCCTGCTGATAACACACGCATTACAATATCAGACTTAGACAGACATAAGTCAAAAGATGAGGAGTGTATAATTACCTGGGGGAGCAACTCTGTCCTGGTAGGTGGGTTTATAGTCACTTAACGTTAGCAGCATTGCCTGAATGGTCCCGATGAAAATTCCAGCCAAGCATCCGTAGAATATCAGGTAGAACATGAAGATTTTAACTGAAGGAGAAAATGTAAATCCACCATGAATGTAAAGAAACAAAAGTGCACATGCATAATTACATTTGATCAACGCTGACACTGATCAGTGTTTTTAATGATATTGCTTTGTCATTTAAAGTGAAATATAAATATATAATGGCTAAATATCTGAAACCTTTCTGCTCATTTGCTCTAACTGTCATTACCAGATTAGACAGAAACCAGCTTTAAACTTATTATTTCTTACACACTGCTTCCTGTTCAGTCTTTATATATTTGTCTAATGTACTGACCTCATATGTGGGTTGATTGACTGCGTTTCCCTTGTCTTAACTTGTTATCATGACAAGTGTTGAGTCACTATTTGTCTGTGCATTTGAAAGTTACTATTTGTTCGTATGGACTTGTATCGTTTGTTCACATTGTGTGAGCTCCAGCCACTATTTGTGATTGTTACAATGTTCAGATTGGGATCTCCTGCAACCCCATCAGGTGGTAATGTTCTGAGTACACACGTGCAGGACATTCCTGTAGTACACACCCAGACGGAAAAGACTGCAACCAAAGTATCACCAGCATGTTCTCGCAACAGGTGAAAGTATCAGTCACAGCCATGCATATACTTTACAGATGTTAATATACCACTCACGCCAGGTCCAAACCAGAACTGACAACTTGGCTCATAGCAATTACCACTATTAACAGAAACATACCTTAACATGTGTAACTTCACTGGGCCCAAGGCCTAAATATTCTTAAGAATAAACTCAGCAATAACTCTCTGAATCCTGCTGATATTGCAATGGGGTTATGCTACTACCCAACTATGGGATCTGTTGAAAACGTAAAAGTTTAAAGACATTCTGAGTCCAACCTAAATAATGACAATCATTTCCTTAACCTGATGAGGTTTGGACGTTGGCAGGTTGAGGTTGTCAGCGCTCGACACGACAGCACCAGAACCAGACGTAGCCGCTCTGCTGTTTGCTCAGGTTTGTCTCTAACATACAACGATGCCGTTTGTATATTTCTGTGCTGGGATTTAGAGAGGCGCGATATGATTGAGGAGCAGAGAGCAAATAATTTCAGATCAAATCTAATTGGACGCCAGCAGCTTTCTTATCATTTAGAGTTACAATGACTTTAGATTACATAATACATACTGATAGCAGCTGAAAGCCTCCTGGAATAGGTTCCAGTTTTCCACAAGTTTGTTTTACCCAGAAATCTACATTTGCTCTGATAAATAAGAAAAGACCAAAAAAAAAGGCGTGTGTGTTTTTTATTCCTAGTTCTCGTTAATTGAAAACAAAATGCTAAGTTTTCTTTGGAAAGTTGTATTAAAAATCTCTTCAGACTTTCAGAAACACTGATAACTGCTTTTGCATTTTATTCATCTCATGATTAGACATTTAATTTTTAAAGGTCTAAAAAAAAAAAACAATTTTAAAGAAAAAGTTCCGGCTGAATCTGTTACATCCAAGAATGGAGGAGCAAACTAGCTTGTTTCAGCAGAGGGCTGAACTTCCGGTAGGACAGGATCGGTCATGAGTTACTCCTCCCTCTCACCCAAACCCCCACTAACAGGTTCAACGGGACAATTCACAACCTTATTAAACAAAGAGGCTTTTACTGGTGTTTGTGAGCTCGCTAGAGAAAATATGCATGAATGTTTTGACGTGAACATACAGAGTAGGCGGCATGTATTCATTCCCGTTTATCTTGTTTGTAACAAATAATTCAATCTATCCTAACTAAAATTCTTGACATGCACCACTGAGGCCGGTTTTGTGTGAAACAGTTCTTGTGATGACGTAGATTAGACAAGACGTATTTCTTGCAATACAAAGGAGCTTTCTATTTTCACATTAAAGCCACTACAGCCAAGAACTGAGTTGTAACACGAGCACTTAAGAGCAGAATGTAAAATGTTGATATACTAATATGAATATTCAATGTGTTTTTTGGATCAAGACCACAGTCTGTTTAACAAAAATAAAACCAATCTTCCAAGATCTCTTCTGATATTTGGTTTATTTATTTCAATCACTAATGTAACAAAGCAGTTTCAGTATTTGCTCTAGTTTCCTACTCTGCATTCAGAAATACTGAATAGCTCTGGCCTCCACTTCAAGGTTCATGTCTGCATCAGCCTCTAAAAGTATCTTGGTGAGCTGACATGTGCAACCCCATAACCATATCTCTAAGCTCCAGATTGTAACTTGAGAGATGTGCTGCAGATGGAACCAGCTCCCCAGCCCTGCCCGTGCATCTGTCACTCTGATATTCCATTAGCACTCAAACGTACTTTCAAATGTGAAAGCAGTGTTACCAAAGCAATCAATGCATGGGTAACGCTGCAATCAAGAGCACGTTTTGGTGACGCTACATTCATCCAGCAGCACTCTGCGTGAGAGGAACGCCTACTGAGTGCCAACCAGCTAGTCAGGAAATGGGACTAATTTCAACAAATGAGTAAAAGAAAGTCTTGAGTTGTGAATTGCTTTCTCCTCTAAGCAAGGCTGCAAGCAGCACAAACACCTGCTACTAGAGTAAACATGCGGTGAGCTATTTTCTAATGGTGGTGTCAGGGCCCACACCAGGACTGCTCTCTGGAGCAGCTGTCAGGCACCGACATGCATGAGGGCTTACGATTGTGTGCAGTTGATCAGAAAGAAATGTTGCCGAATGAGGAAGAGAAATGCTGAAACAAGCCCCTGCTGTACAGGTACGGTAAGTAGAATTAGCAGAGCAAATGTTTTCCTCACGTGCACACACGTGATTTTGAGGCGAACAGATGCGTCACACTTGTAGGAAGTTGCAGCTCTCTTTCTAAAGGTTTACTCTCGCCATCATGTAACTATTTTTTATTTATTTTTTACTTTTGCAAACATTTCTTTAAGGCATATTAATAAAAACGTTGAAAGCGAGAGGCCTCTGCTGTCATCACAGTCAGTTACCTGGACACCAGTGTTATGGGAGCTCACGCCGGTGACGTCAGTTCAAGGCCCCCCCTTCCCAACAACCTAAACTAAGGCCAGGAGAGTAAACACGACCGAGAGCAGCCCAGTGGTGGTGACAGGAAAAGCTTGAATGGACTGCACATCCCCCAACAGACAGACTGCTGCAGTGTCGTGATGGGACCGTCCTCACGCTCATTCACGCCTGACCACTTTTACCTGTCCTTTACAGTCGTTTTCTGTCTACAACGTGGAAATTAACATGTTGTGGAGATCAACGCCCCACCCCTAGGATTTCTTTGACATTTTAATTTATCTTTCAAAAAGCCGTACCCTCACAACGTTAAAACAGCCTCTTTCTTTCTGTTTTTTTGTCTCTTTTCTTGCCAAGCCCTGGTGGTAGGTTTGTGATAAACGTGGGCAGATATACCTGTTGCTGCAAGAGCTCAGGGTTTTTTTTTTTTCTCGTTTGTTACTGCGACATTACTCTCAGTCATACAGAAGAACAATGGCACGACTCTTTAAAGCTTGAGATCATGTTCAGATATACATAACAACTTCAGGTTTGGTGAGCAGAGGACTGGGGGGAAGTTGTTCCCCGGAAAGCAGCTCCTGTGAGACCGCCATTAAGGCTGGTTTATGGTTCTGCGTTACACCGACGCAGAGCCTACGACGTAGGCTCTGCGTCGGTGTAACGCAGAACCATAAATCACGCTTTAAGCAGCACAGTGGTGACGTCTGCGCCGCTTTGATTTGATTCTCCTCCGTCGGAGAAAAAAAAAAAAAGATAACAGACAAACGAACCAAAAAAAAAAAACCCCGTGTTCCTTTGAATCAGTCGTGTATCTGTGAGGAATGAGCGCATGAAGCTGGCAGAGGCGCAGCTACCAGCATGTCACGTCTTTTTGAGAAGAAAAAAAAAGGGGGGGGGGGGGGGGTGCAGACTGGGGCGGCTCTGGAGACGTGAAGTCGTGATCTGCTCCACAACACCGGGGACCCGCTGTTCCGTCGAAACATGCTACCTTATGGTCTTCTACCTTTGTAGAGCTACAATTTTACTGTGTTTTACTCCCTAAACCACTTCCTTTTGACCCCCCCAAGGGGTCCTTGTCTCTTGCCAGGCCGTTATTGTAAATAAGAAATGTGTTCTTAATGACCTGCCTGGTTAAATAAAGGCGAATGACTGAATGAATATCAAATAAAACGACATAATTGTGTTTTTTCCCTCTCTTTATTGTATAATGTTCACAAAGTGTAATGCAATTCATGTCATGGGTAGTGTATTTTGAAGGATAAAATGCTCAACATCCCATATTAGTAGTCCTATAATAGTCCAGTAACATCCTATCAAATAATGCTCCCGTCTCTTGATGCATTCAGGTAAGATACTAATCAATTAAATCAACTGTAGGATGAATGTCAGCATACTTACACCCCCCAATTTATAAATCACTATTTTTGGATTGATAAGTATAAAACAATAAGAAATAAAAGTAAAGGTACACACTGGAGGGATGTAAGAAATTATGGGCGTGGCAATCAAACTTTGAAAATCGACTGTTGCGCATGCGCAGAACCTCAAAAGTAGCAGTTCTCGACGGGTAGCGAGGACCGGCAGAACACCGGAGCCGCGGGTCTGGGTTTCACGCCGGGGACGGAGAAAACGGGAACATTTTAATTGGTGAAACGGTTTAACGAGCTTATTGGGCGGTGTGTAACAGCTTGATGCTGATCCCATCAAACCAGCACACCCCCCCTGGAAAAGTAGTGAAAACAGCGTTAAAGCGATTACAGGAGCCGGGGCCAATTATCCCGGTTTAAAGGAGCAGGGCGGGGGGTTCGGTTACCCGTCAGCCCGGTACTGGGGAATAAAACCCTCAGTTTATCTTCCATTCCAATTGAAAGGTTAGAAATGGAAAACATCAAGAAACCATGCATCTCAGAGGGAGAATGTCCCCAAACTTTCACTGATCCTCCAAGTCTGGCCCTGTCTGTCCTTCAAAATGACCTTTATAAAGGCCAATTATGCCTGACTGACATGATACGGGCGACGCCTCCGAGATCACCGCATACTGACATTTCACGTCCTGCCAAAACGAGTTTAATCCCGTCTGGATTCGTTAAACGGTCAAAAGCAAAAACACAAAAGATCACGTTAATGAGTCAAATTCACACCCTGACTCAGTGGATTAAGTCGTATTAATTAGCCGGTCCATAACTGTGATCCAGGAGCTGGGTTCGTGTATTAAAATGGGTCCATCTGTCTTTTAAAAGAGACTTTATTCACCAGCCTCAATGGGAAATCTAAGTCACGACTTGTCAGAGGGGGGCGACGCGCACCTTAGGGCACCGTAGGGCCTACGGCGTAGGTTACGCGGCGACGCACACCGTACGGTGTGCGTCGCCGCGTACCCTACGCCGTAGCCTCTGCGTCGATTTAACGCAGAACCATAAATCCGGCTCTAACAGGTGCCGCCGGTCCGCTCCACCGGACCGTCTCAGACCGGTACCAGCGCCAGCCTTCACATGTCCGACCGGCACCGAGCCAATACCGACCCAGCCTCCGCTCGTCAGGTGGCTGAAATGACGGGAAAAAGGTAAAACGGTACTCACACCAACTCCCTCCAGTCCGCCCCAGGAACTCCTTCCTCTCGGAGTTCCACATAAACGTCCTCCAGCCGCCGTCGCTGTCCTTATTCCCTGACATGTTTCACTCCGCTAACGTCCCCCCTCGGGCCGGGCTGGGTGTGTTTGAACGGGTTGGGGGTTGAGGAGGACGGGGTGATCAGCACGGACAGACTGTGGACTGTTCCTCGCAGAAACGCGGAAAGACAGCCCCGCTCACGTCCCCGGCAGATGTAGCAGTCGGAGTTCACCGCGGCGGCAGCGCGGCTCCGCCCGCTCACGCTGTCATAAGTTACGGCGGGAGAGGGAGGGCCGCAGCCGGCCAATCAGAGGGCTCCGCGGGAGAGAGGGGGGTCCCGGTGGCCAATCAGAGGGCTCCGTGGGAGAAGGGGGGGGCGCTGTCAGCCAATCAGCGGCCTCCGCGGGAGAGGAGGGGGGGAGCCGCCGGCCAATCAGCGGCCTCCGCGGCCGTTTGCGTAAGAGACCACCGCGGGGAGGAGGGGTCGCCCGACCCTCGTTAATGTCCTGTCGATTTCTTCTATTTATTCAAGAAGCAAAATGGCCAACCGTTGCTGTTAACGGCCATGTTATTATTGATGTTTGGAAGATGTTCCAGGCCCGGGGACACTTTCAAATACTTGAAAAGGTTTTAAACCATAATAGTTACAACATGCTTTCAGCTAGTAGATGCCAAAACTTTAAACTAGTCACTACACTTTAAACTCTTTCCATTTGATTCATCTTTTTAAAATGTTTTGCAGTTTTTGAAACATTAACTTAAATTTTATGAACAATTCAGCGTTTATGATGGATTTTAATTGCGGAGCCTTGAGAAAGTTTGCTGTCCATCAGCACAAATACAACCAGAACCACCTCAGACAGAACCAGAACCTTCCCAAACACAACCAGAACCACCCGAAAACACAGCCAGAACCACCCCCCATAGAACCACAACTACCCCAATCACAACCAGAATCACCCAAAACAAAATCAGAACCAACCCAAACACAACCAGAACCACCCCCCATAGAACCAGAACCAACCCAATCACAACCTGAACCCAAACACAACCAGAACCAACCCAAACACAACCAGAACCAACCCAAACACAACCAGAACCAACCCAAACACAACCAAACAAGGTTGTTTTCTTGGATTCGGCTGATCCAACTCTTTTGACGTCATCATCTCTTCAGCTTGTCTTCCTGTCTTAAGCTCATCTTCTCCCCTTCAGCAAATATTCCTCTTTTCAGTTCCTTCTCCTGTCCTCACTCCTCTCTTCTTCCATCTTTTCAAGAGTTTTCAAATGTTTGAGCTACACTCGGCCATTCTTTTTAAATTTTCACCTGACTTTAGCAATTTCTTTGATCTTCAGCAGTTCAGCGGCTTTTTCAGCAAAGTTCAGCTCATCAGAATTCAACCCTCCGTTTTCAAAGGAAATGCAGTCTTTTCTATTTTCCTAGTCAGTTTTTATGAGTGGATGCGCTCATCTACTTTCTCCAAAAGAGATGTGTGTTTTGTGTTTTGTTTGTTTTTTCAATAATCACCGGCTTGTCCAAACCTGCACCTCATTATAGTTGCATTACATTTCATTGTTGCCATTTTGTAGTGGTGTCCTGACATGTACTGAACAATGTTAGTGCACTCAATATATCCCACAATGTATGAAAAGTAGTGTATGATAATTTAGACCAGGGGTCACCAATCCTGGTCCTCGAGGGCCGGTGTTCCTGCATGTTTTACATGTTTCGCTGCTTCATTGTACCGTGATGAAAGTGACTGTGTCGTTAAGAGAATTGTGCAGATCTTGATGACAAGCTGATGACGATGATTAATTAGAATCAGGTGTGTTAAAGCAGAGAAAACTCTAAAACATGCAGGACACCGGCCCTCAAGGACCAGGATTGGTGACCCCTGATTTAGACTGTACAAAAAAAGACAAAGCATTAGGTCATGTGACCCATTGGTGTCCTAAGAGCGGTGTTGAAGTCCATTTTGTCTTGATACGATGCGTGACCATGTTGCTAGGGAACTTTACGGGAACATGCCCACCGTATGTCAATCAAAGTTAGGTTTGGGTACCAGCTCGTCCAGGGGAGCCCCACTGAAATATCTCCAGAGCTACAAACAGACATTCAGAACAGAATATACCTTTATGACAAGTTCTCAGCTGGGACATTTTAAATTACTATCACGTCTAGCCAGCGTTGGGTTTGTACAAACGTCTGGTTGCTTCGCTAAGCGTGGTAGCTTAACGATTACGGATGAGTAAATGCTGGCTTGCCATTGGCTGAGATGACTGAGATGACTGAGATGGCGTGGTACGAAGATGATGTCATGGATGTAAAATCAAAAGATTGAGACCAGAACCGTTTTTTTCACCCTGGAAATATATTTATTTCTGCTCTAAAGTTTGATATTTTACCACGAGAGTCGATGGAGATTGGCTGTCTTGTGCAGCCAGCCTCCAGTGGCCAGCTGAGAAACTACAACGAGCCGTAGTTCCACATGAGACTCAACCCAGAAGTTAGATGGTTGGTGCTTGGTTCTGCTATGTACTGGAAAATGTTAGCGCTCTCAATGTATCCCACCATAAATCAGAAAAAGAAGTCCACAGTCAAGCCCCAGCCATCAAACTTCCTGTATGAGTCTCAGGATTTGTTGCAGTAAAAAAGTCGTTTTGGTCTCAGTTGTTTGATATCGCGTCTATCACAACTCTAGGAGGGTGATTTCTTTTGTATCCTGTCAGGAGAGTTTATTTAAAACAATACATCAATTTCTAATATGATTGATTGACAGTTGGCTCAGCTCAATGGTTAGCCAGTATCAGTTCCTCATCCATAACGGTCATGCTACCAGGGAGTAACCATAAAACACGGAAATATGTCTGTTGAAATCTGTGACTAAGATTCCAATGCAGACATGATGAAGAGTAGAGGGAACAAGGCGGTGGAAGACAAAACTATTCTTTATCCCTTGAGCACCATACAGCACGGAGTGACAGTGCCAGTGCATCATGGATATTGAACTGTTGGGTGTCTAAAGGCCCATTTATGCTCTCTCTTACGCATGTAAATAGGCACTCCCGTTTCAAGCGTTGTCGTACGTCACCACCCTCTTACTTCCACGCATCGTTAACGTTCATCCACTACTTTTCATAATAAACTCAGAGGTACCAGCAGCAACAGGAGACTATAGAGCCAGTTTTTCACTATTGTATGAAGCTCTTTTAATTTCTTTTTGTGAATAAAGAAAGTGAGGGGGATATGAACGGGTTGTTTGCAGCCACTCAAAAACACCAGCAGAAGAAGAAAAAAGCTAAGAAGAAGCAGTTTCAGCAAACATGGCGATGGTGGAGGAGATTAAATAATAATGCATGCTCTCAGAAGGAGATGAAAAGAGGCAGCGCAGTAGATGGGATCTGTTTGACCATCAAATACAAGGCAGCATGTGGACAGCAAGTTCCTCTTCTCCTTTCTGGCTTGTTCCTTTTGCTGGTGGCATGCCAGTTGTCCTGCTCAACGCTGCCCCCACCGTTTCCAGTGGTATTGCTCCGTTTGCTGCGCCATGTGACGGATCCGCAAGGGCCCTGAAAATGGACCAGATTACGCGCGTAAACGATGCAGGAGACGGAGGAAAGGGTCTCGAGCATAAATGAACCGTTAGCAGGGAGCTAATGCCTGCCAGCGCTACATGTGACATCAGACGCTCAGTTACCGCCAGTCTATTCGTGGCTATTTCAAGAGATTTTAGGTACACTCCTCTTTTCTTCTCTTTATCCATTCGTCCAACTTTCCACCAGTTTACCTGCAATCTTATTTTATAATCTTTTTATTTTGACCCCAATAATTTACACAACAACAATACCCTCAATAGGATTAATGAAGTAACTCCTGATTCACTTCAAACTAGAAAGAGTTATATTTGTATGCATTTACAATATACGTACACAAAAGCTAAAAAGGATATAAGTACTGAAGGCAACAAATGTGATAAATCAAAACTGAGTTTCATACAAATGAATCTCGACACTTACTGAGCTCTGAAAACAGTTATCTGATATATTATGTTGGCTGAGGTGATTTACTCCAACATCTGCCGGCTTGTCACAATAACCACCGTATGCCTGTCACAATCACTTGGTAATGAGTCAGGAAAGGATGACAATGTGCTGGGAAACAAGGCAGTAACCTCACAATCACACACACGAGATGGTCTTGCCACCGCTGACAGCATTAGGGAGTATTTCACTTTGCATAAAACAAAGACAATTCCAAAATGATTGAAATGAAATCAACAATGGCTCAACTAATATCCTCTAATTTCCTTTTCCATGTCATTTAGAAGAAATTAGATAATATATCATTGTTTAAGTCCCAGAGCATGCATAAACACATCATGACATTATTAATAAAAAAGAGACGAAGGGCAGCAGTGCAGCACAGACCAGATATAAAGGATAATCTTGTGCTAACAGGATTTTATATGAAACCTTTCTATGATGTGTACAATCTTTGTGGAGCAGTTTAGTTAATATTTACATGATATGTGAGCTTTACAGTCCCCTGTGAAACAAAAAACCGGCCCTATAACTACTAATTATTTCTGACACTGAGGCTCTGTGAGACAAAAGCATATCTTGTTGTAGAGGTTTTTTCTTTTTAAAAACGTATTAGAACAGATGATTTTAATGATAAGCATGCTGATTTTGCATTAAAAAACTATCTTAGAACTGTTTTTGCACAATTAGTTTCCAAAACTACACTTATAAAAACGAGAGAGAACACAAATTGAATAAATGTGTCAAACAATGAGTAAAAGACAGAGCAGAACGAACTTACATTCTGAAAAATCTGCAGATCTTTTTGAAAACGTGAAGTGTTTTGAGCCGTTTCTGTTTTCACACCAGTGAAAGTAAACAATGTAATACACTCCTTTGTAAGACCATTGATTCTGCAGTGATAACATGGCAGCCCAGTGTTGACACAGATTAAGGGTGTGCCAAGACTACCAGGAGGTGCAGCATTCTGAGACAGGTTGTGGATGGAGTCTGGTATGCAGCATGTGAGCGGGACTTGAGCTCATCAACAATAGCGTGTCTATGCAGCCGGCTGGAAGGCCCATGGCCTCCTGTACCGGCTCCTCAGATCAAAACAGTCCTTCATGTGTGGATGAGTGAGCACAGAGAGAAAGAATTACATTTAAAACACATATCAAGAAGGAACACCTTGCCATTGCCTTGAAATTTCATTTCCGATGCAAATCCTGAATGACAAATAAAGTCTGTCTAAGTATAAGTCTCTAAGTCTAACATTTAAAGTGAAGCAATTGCTGCTCGGTAAGACCATAGCCTTGCTAAAATGGGCTTAAAGGCGTAACAGCACAAAAATGTAAAAAGTTAACTCGATTTCTGGTTCAATACAGGCATCATATGACTGTGAATGTGGTAATCACACAGTAGTTTATTCAGAGTCTGGGCTAATTACCCCACCCACCTGCTGTAAATGCTCAAATGACCATCAGGAACGTACTCATTTAAAAAAAAGTCCTACAATTGTGCATTGTTTAATCACAGTTGAGTAAGCAGCTCCTGAAATCTGGTGGTGCCACTCTGGCAGGTGGGGAGGGTTAAAACCACAAGTGCTTCAATTACCTCCGTAGCTTTAACCTTTCCACAAGTTCTTTTTTGATTCCTCTTCTAGTCCTTGGTATTTTTCAAGCTCCCTGTGTTCCTTGTTTCATTTGTAGACTATTACAGCTACTTGGTTATGGTGCTAAACCTGCATGTTAAAACCTCCTCTTATGTGCTAGATTGTCTCATCTTTAACCCTGACTGACCCCTAACCCCTACTCCCCAGAGGTGTCAAGTAACAAAGTACAAATACTTTGTTACCTTACTTAAGAAGAAATTTTGGTTATCTATACTTCACTGGAATAATTATTTTTCAGACGACTTTTTACTTTTACTCCTTACATTTTCACGCAATTATCTGTACTTTTTACTCCTTACATTTTAAAAACAGCCTCGTTACTCTATTTCATTTCGGCCTTTAATAAAAACTATCCAGTTAAATTACTCCATCTGGATAGAGTGAATTTGGTTGTGGTTGTTTCAGATGTTCTTGTCCAGTTTTGTTCTTACATCCGTTCCCTCAGATTCCTGCAACTAAACTTGGATGTACATTCCAATAAAGGTTAGGATAAATGATAACAGGCCTCTGAAGTTTGACTTTTTGCACCATTACAATACTTATAGGCAACTAGTCATCATATCTCCTGCTCTCTGAAACACATGTTAATGCTCAATAGTACACATATATGCTTCTTTAATATATTTACATTATACTAAGATGCATTCATTTTCAATGGCTTTTGTCCTTAATGGCTTTTTCCCCCCTTACATTACTTTTACTTTTATAATTTAAGTAGTTTTGAAACCAGTACTTTTATACTTTTACTTGAGTAAAAAAGTTGAGTTGATACTTCAACTTCTACAGGAGTATTTTTAAACTCTAGTATCTATACTTCTACCTGAGTAATGAATGTGAATACTGAAGACACCTCTGTCCATGTAGGCCATGCTAAACCTGCATGCTAAACCCTCCTCTTATGTGCTAGATTGTCTCATCTTTAACCCTGACTAACCCCTAACCCCTAATCCCTAAACTCTTATAAACAAACCTTCTGTTATCACTAAAGCACTAAAGTCAAACTTCCCTTAACAAAGTCAGTAACAGCTCCACAACCATACTGCCTCACCATGACAACCTTTGGCTCTGCAAATTAGAAGCCAAGAAATCTAGACTGACCGCAACCAAATGTAATTTTGCTTTGCAGGTGTGTCTAGCTCCCATCCGCCGGAGTTCATGAACTATACGACAGCACAAGACCAACACCACGGTCAGCTGATACCTCAACACCCCATGCCTTGTTTGTATATGTCCAGAGGTGTCTTCAGTATTCACATTCATTACTCAGGTAGAAGTATAGATACTAGAGTTTAAAAATACTCCTGTAGAAGTTGAAGTATCAACTCAAGTTTTTTACTCAAGTAAAAGTATAAAAGTACTGGTTTCAAAACTACTTAAAGTATAAAAGTAAAAGTAATGTAAGGGGGAAAAAGCCATTAAGGACAAAAGCCATTGAAAATGAATGCATCTTAGTATAATGCAAATATATTAAAGAAGCATATATGTGTACTATTGAGCATTAACATGTGTTAGAACAAAACTGGACAAGAACATCTGAAACAACCACAACCAAATTCACTCTATCCGGATGGAGCAATTTTACTAGATAGTTTTTATTAAAGGCCCAAATGAAATAGAGTAACAAGGCTGTTTTTAAAATGTAAGGAGTAAAAAGTACAGATAATTGCGTGAAAATGTAAGGAGTAAAAGTAAAAAGTCGTCTGAAAAACAATTACTCCAGTGAAGTATAGATCAGGGGTTCTTAACCTTTCTGACCTTGGGGCTCAATTTTTTCAGTACAGAGTGGCCCGGGGCCCATTAAATATTAAAATTGTATAGCAGGGGTATTCGACTAAAACTTTAAGATGTCCATTTAGAGAAGATTTACTCAAGCATCATCACATCATAATATATATATATATATTTTTATATATATATATATATATATATATATATATATATATATATATATATATATATATATATATATATATATATATATATATATATATATTATTTGTGTGTATATATTCAAGTAGCCTCATAGTTGTATCAACATCTGCATCTGACTGTTATATTAAAAAAAGTACATTTCAAAAATATTTGCCACTTAACATGTTTAACTTGAATTACACATATTTTTTTCTCTTAAAAATAAAATTTATTTTATTTTATTTTTCAAATGCTATCTTATTTTATTTCTCTACCAGCAGTTTGAATTTCCCATTTTCTTTGTTAATTGTCTCAACACATTTTTATAATAAATGAATATAAACACATCTTAGCAATTGAACAGTTTTGCAGTTTGTCTTTCTTCCCCTTATAATCTTATGCCTCCACTTTCTGTCGTTCAGTGAGAGAACTGAGCTCTAACTTCTCCTGTCAGGACTTTAAATCTGGTCTGGATGGTGTCAGGTTCTCATACACATGAGAAGGTGCTCATATTTAGTTTTAATTATGTCCATTGTGGAGAAAGCTGCCTCACAGCTGTATCTGGAGTCAAACATGGGTGTTTTAAGATTTTAGTTATTTAAGATATTAAATTAATCAGTTGTCAGGACTCAGCGTGTCGGGCTTCATCCGAGCCTGATCAACTGCGACGGGCACGAGCCCGCAGCCCTCCGCGCTGCAGCCCAGTCACTTTCCAATGCTTTTGCAACAACAGTCCAGTCCAGCAGACACTTCAGCCCACGCATCTTCAGCAGTAACGACGGAGCCCGCCGACCGAGCGGCAGCCGACCTCCGCGGCCGCGGGGACGCGTCGGCTCCCGCTCAGTCGGGCGGTTCCTCCGGCTCTCCGGCCCGCCTCTCCGGCCCACCTCCCCCGGGAGTCTCGTCTCCTTCTCGGCTGCGAGCCCCAGGTCTCCCCGTCCGCCCCAGGTGTCCCGCCCAGAGCCGCCGCCGGGCAATCACTGGCAAATCACGCCCCCCTTCCCCCTTCTCATTGTGGCTTCAATTACGTCCGCCTTAAACCTGAATTATGGTTCTGCGTAAATCGACGCAGAGCCTATGCCGTAGAATCCCTGATCCTGGCGGATCTAAACGTACTCTGTGCAAAATAAATGATTTTTTCTGTAAATACACACCATTTCTCTTACTATTACACGTACAGCTAGCTCAGTGTCTTCTTCTCCTCATTTGGTCGGGAGTTGCTATGCAGTCCCGCGGCCCTCGCGGCCCACATGTACAAAACTGAATTCTTTTTGCGGCCCTCTAGAGGGCGCTCGCGGCCCAACGTTGGGCCGCGGCCCTATGGTTAAGAATCACTGGTATAGATAACCAAAATTTCTGCTTAAGTAAGGTAACAAAGTATTTGTACTTCGTTACTTCACACCTCTGTATATGTCTGTGTGAATGTTCCTTTGTGACTGGAGCCTTGTCAAAGACAATTTTCTGTAACCTGTGTAACAGACAATAAAGTATTAGCTTATCTTACCCAAAAGTCTGAGGGAGCCAATCAAATCAATGTATCCTTGTGGAGAGAGTCTCTGGGCGGGCTTAACGCGATGACAACAGAGCAGTGATCTTATCTGGATGTAAACAGTGTAGATGGCTGCACCTGAGTAATAAAAAAACATTTGAAAATGTTTTGGTATTGACAGTTAAAGATCCAGACTGAAGAGAGGACGACACTTGAATAATTCCTTTACAAAGCAAAAGGCAACAGTTTAATTTACCGTATTTTCCACACTATAAGGCGCACTGCATTATAAGGCGCACTAAATACATGGTAAAATACCGTACTATAGTGGCTGGGGTTGAGTTACGTATCTACCTGATGGAGCTGCGCTACAGGAAATGCTACAAAATCCTACAGCAAATGCAAAAAAAACAAAAAAAAAACAAGAATTAAAGTACCCTATGTCAAACTTTATTAACGAAATAAAAACCAGCTTTGCTCCGTCTCGTCAAAGTCGCCATTATGTGAGTCAGCGTCGCTGCTGTTGTCTTGAACGTCTGTGACGATTTCTGACGTTTTTAGCGCCATTACTTCGGCGACACCAACTACATTACCCACAATCCCCCTGACTACAGTAACAGAAATTACCGTAATGATCACATATAAGGCGCACTGCATTATAAGGCGCACTGCTGGTTTTTGAGAAGATTAAAGGCTTTTAGGTGCGCCTTATAGTGCGGAAAATACGGTACTCTTCTATACAACAAACTCTCCTGTCGACTCCTGTTTCTGTCACTGTGAATACCTGAGCTTGTCCGTCGCTCTGATTGGTCGTAGCACTTACCAGCTGCGTGCAGGGGCAGTTTGATAAGCAACCGTGGGTTTGGCTTGGGAAGCCCTGGAGATTGTTGTAAGACCCTACATTTTTCTAGATGTAGGCTCTGACCTACATGATCTCAAGCACATCAGCATATGTACCGAGACAGAAGGAAGCAAGTAAGAAAACTAGAGCAGAAGAAGAATGGATCGACACTATTTTAAAATTATTTAAAAGACTAACACATCATTGTTTTATGTTTGATTCATTGAACTGGTTGCAACCCAAATCTAGACGGCAATTTCACTGGCTTCAGTTCCTTTTTAAATGTGTTTATTTTCACTGTCCTCCATATTTAAAAGAACTTATTATTCTATATAACTCTCCATACTCACTCAGACATATGAATTTTCCTTTTTTCTTAAAGATCATTTTATTTTAAAGCTCCATCAGATTGGAATAATCTTCCTCTCTTTTTGCGTTCTATTTCCTCTTTTCATTGTTTTAAGTTGTCATTATATAAAACAAATTGCCTATGTTTTTAATTTATTCATGTATTTTTTGTACTTTTTTCTATTTATTTATTTATTTTTTCTCTCTTATGTTATATTTATCTCATTGTTTCGGTTATTCAATTAGTCCACTTTGTAACTAGACTTATGTGGGTAGGGGTTGTGTGTGGGAGGGGGTGAGCAGATGTCTGTTTGTTTTATGTCATGTATGTCTGTACTGTAATGTGATATATTGTAATATTGTATGTTTTATGGGACCCCCTTGAAAATGAGATGTTACATCTCAAGTGGCTGTCCTTTAAATTCTAAGTATCACAGAAAATGATTACTTAAAGTCATCACCACCGCCCAGAAGATCATGGGCTGCCCTCTCTCCACACTGGAACACCTCCAACACTCCTGTTGCCAGAAAAAAGCCCAAGATATAATAAAAGACACTTCACACCCCGGACACTCACTGTTTGAACTGCTGCATCTGGGAGGAGATACAGACTCATGAAAACAAGGACAAACAAACTCAAACACACACAGCTTTTATCCAACAGCAATAACCATTATTAACAAAAACAGGAGCTAATAACAAAAATGATTGTATGTTGATGAAAGTTCTTGTAATGTCCGTGTGTTGATGTGTGTGTGGAGGGTTGAATGTGTCTAGATATATATTTATTTTATTTTATGTGGTTTTATTTCATTTTGTTTATTTTTTAGTTATTTTATTTTATATACGATTTACTGACTGGAGAACACGTTTAATTTTGTTGTACCTGGTGACAATGACAATAAAGATCTATTCTATTCTAACCTTTCTAGTAGCTATTGAACTGTGGAGTGTACACATACTGCTACAGCATTGTGGCATAGTTTTTGCTAAATAATGAGTACTTTGTAGCATTTGTTGTTGTAAATCTGAGTTTGTATTTTCTTCATTTTAAAACCTAGTGAAGGGCAGATTATTACTTTTATTATGTCTGGACCATTGAGTGTCTGCTGGGGATTGTTGCAGCTCTTTCAGGCTAACTTATGTTGTCTTTGTTATCGCTAAGTTGACCAAGTATCTGAGCTGAAAATGTTTACCTCACTTAGGGTCACAGTAGCGTATTTATCTGTGAGTCAACAGATGAACCAGAAATGAGGTGGCTGAAAAAAAAAGACATATATCCACCACGTGAGGATTTGGTCGCATGTAAAAAATACTACAGATGAGAGGATAAAGAAAATCAATATGTACTGCACACAAGCACAATACCTGCAGCGTGCGCCCCCAAAACCACAACTAGTACACAGCCTAGTAAAGGTCCTAAATCCTTAAATGTCTTTGGTAATTCTGGTGAGTGATGGTACTTACCTGTATCTATATCAGTCACAGCACGGGCAGTGCAGCAAACCCTGACAGCATCAGCCTGTGAGCCTGAGCTCAGGGCAAGCGTAACCCTGAGACCTTCTCCAGACAGGCATTTGCAGAGCTGATATATTTAACAAACATCAGGAGTTAGGGGGGGAAAAAACACAGCTAAGCCTGATAAGAGATGACCTGTCTTGTGTTTGCTCTTGATATCGGAGTAAAATGTACAGTAAACATGCACAGATTTGTCTGTTCATTCAAACCGCTGATGTTTTAATAGCAAAAACTGGGCTGTCAGTCAGTGCCTTATATCACTGAATTTCCCTTCACAATAAAAATAATAAATCAAAAGGTTAAGGATTGAAACCACACACACATACATCAGCATGGCCTGACTCACTGAGCATGACAGTGCTACTAATGACTGGAGCTGCACTCGGCTGAAGCTGTTCAGACGATTTTCAACACTGGGAAGGAAGCACTGCTACAAAAGAGGCAGCACGCTGCTCACAAAGAGAAACAGTAACATATCAGGACACAAATAGTCCCATTAAATGAAAGTAAATAGTGTAAAAACTGAATCTCCCTCCCTGTGACCTCTGTGAACAGAACGATCCGTCTCTGAGCTGCTCAGACAAGTTGGATGCCCTTTGTCCTTTTTTTCTTTTCAAATACTCTGACACCATTTGCATACTGCGACTTGGGTGTCTGTGACTTCTCTCTGCTTATCCAACCGACATGCAAAATGTGTCCAGCCACAGCTCTCCTGGTGTTTCTGTACCTGTTGCTCCACCTGTCTGCCATTCTCCATTCATTCTCCGCTGATTTCTACCTAAATCCTCTGAAGTGTAGCATTGGTGTTTCAGTTTAGCATGTAAGTATATTCTGTGGTGGCATGTGTACAAAAGCATAAACAATCTCAATAACGGCCGAATTTTGACATGTTTTAATCAACCCAGGGGCGCACATACTGACATAAATACATCTTTAAACACAGCAAAAACTAATCCGTGGCCCAGCTGTACAGTTCAAAGTCAGCCGACTGTGGCCTGGCTGCAGATCCAACTGAATGAATGCAGCATTTCCTTCATCAACCCCGGATTAAAACATAAAAGCCCACTGACTGAATGCACGGCACAGATATGGGGGAGAAAGTGATGTGCATGCACCCTAGCCAGCTATCCTATCTTACCCTATCCCTTTCTATCCTATTCTCCTCTTTGATCAAAGGATTTCATAAGAAGGTCTGAACGATAAGAAGCGATAAGATCCTATATCATCACATTTAGAGAACAAGAAACAATGCAAGAAATGATGCTCATGAGCAAATGATATTATTCTCGCACACAAATTCAATTATTTGCTGTTGCACCATTAAGCATGAGTGAAAAGCTGCCAGAGCCATCACCTCGGAGGGAAGGCTGCTCTTGGAGTTCTGCTCCCCGTCGCTGCGTTGCCAGCTCATGATTTGCCGCTGCTTATCTTTCAAAAGGTGCTACAGCTTTGGGCATCCTGACACCTTACCTGTCAATAAAAGTCAAAGTGGAGCAATCATGACTGAATCATTGAGCTCATTAGTCACTGATTACCACCCTGTCAAAAGCCAGATTGTGTTGAATGAGTAGAAATAATCTTCAAGAAAGAGTGAATCTGATAATAAATCGTTCAGCTGAAACTCACGGGACGGACCTTTGACACACGTGAAGAGGTCCTAGTTGCTGAGGGAATCTGGTTTCTTGCGCTCGGAGCTGATGTTTGCCTTCGGTCTTCTTAATTCTGAAACTCCAAATGATAAATTTGGGGACGAGAATTGTATAACTGATCTGTGAGCATGTTTCATTGCGCTCTTGTCAAATGTAACGCCACATCTGAAGATGTTGCTAATGCTGACGTCCTGTTGAATCTATGGATACCAATGCAGTATGCAAAACAAAGGAGACACGATATGAGGATAGTGAACGTCTTTTGGAACCCACACTCACCCACAACCCACGAGGTCAAAGGTGATTCCTGCATCTACTGCTGATATCCTGCTAACGTGTAACTATCTTGAGTTAAGAGTGACCGCTGATATCTGTTTGAACTGATGTCCCATAAATGACGAGCTTAGAATGGAATTTGAATATCTACATTGATCAAATATTGATTAGTGTCAAATCGAATAAAAGACATTGCACTGAATCAAACTGAGGCGCATTATTATTCCCTCCTGAGCCGTACATGCTCATGCTTTTGTCTAGACACATATGAAATCTTTGTAAGGGAGAGAAACACACCTCTACTTTGCACCTTATTGCTTCTGTAATTTCATTCTTAGTTGATAATCATCAGAGCCACCGCAGTTACTTTCCAAGATAACATTAAATTAAAGGTTGCTGGGGAAGACTGAGCTGGGGGAATCTCACAACACTGGGCAGAGATCCAGTTAAAGGGTTTAACAGCTTTTGCACAAAGTTAATTACAAAAGAATTTACAAAAGACTATCTCGTAATTTGATGAGCGGGTCTTTGCGTGTTTGCTACAAAGGGATTTTACTATGTGATGGGAGAGAGGTGGGTCAAAGTGCTGTGTAGCGTGCTGATGGAGAGTATGGCCTGCAGGCACGGTTGTCTGAGTCACACGGCAGAATCGATAAAGTGCCACACTGGCACATTATTATCCCTACGATGACCACAGCAGGAGATGATGCACTTCACATGTAAGAGCAGTTTTAGGTCTGCTTTAATCAAATACATTAGTAACAGAGTTCATTTCAGCCACCGTGCACAGCCCAGCTCGACCCGTTTCATCCTGCTCAGTGTTGTGGGATGAGTTGGGGTCTAACCCAGAGCTATCCTGAAATGTAGTGGTTGTCAGTACTCGAGTTGAGGGGGGATGAGGGGGGATGGCATCCCCCCTCATCCCCCCTGAAATAAAAATAAAACTGCCATCCCCCCTTTCCATCCCTTATGTCATTTCATCAATGAAAGTGGATTTACTGCTATTTCAACATTTAGAGTCATCACCAGAAAAATAACACCAGAAAAATAACTTGTTATTTGACAATTTTCACCTGTTTCAAGTAAATTTTCACTTGAAATAAGTAGAAAAATCTGCCAATGGGACAAGATTTATCTTCTCATTACAAGCAAAAAAAATCTTGTTCCACTGGCAGATTTTTCTACTTATTTTAAGTGAAAATCTACTTGAAACAGGTGAAAATTGTTGTTTTTTCAAGTGATGAGTCTTGTTTTAAGTGTAATGACATTTTTTTTACTAAAATGAGACATTTTAACTAGAAATAGGACAAATATTCTTGTTAAGATTTTGAGTTTTTGCAGTGATCCATTTTACTTATCCTGTGAAGGACAGAGTTATATTGATAAGTTCAGAAAAGTGTTTTTTATTGTTGTGTTTTGATGTATTTGATGTAAGCCCAGTGGATATTTAAAGCTTACAGAAGGCTGCATTTAACTGCTGCTATGTCATTCCTGCAGTATTTCTGCAGGTGTTTTGGTCAGTGCTATTATTTGTAATATATTATATTATTTGTAATCAGCACAAATTATCTGTCCCCATATGATAAAATCCACCATCCCCCCTGATTTTTTTTTACAACTCGAGTACT
Source organism: Cololabis saira (assembly GCF_033807715.1). Classification (NCBI taxonomy): domain Eukaryota; kingdom Metazoa; phylum Chordata; class Actinopteri; order Beloniformes; family Belonidae; genus Cololabis; species Cololabis saira. Next base: position 9,576,661 of record NC_084599.1, on the reverse strand, counting down.
GGTGGTTGTAATCATAAAAGGAGAAGTATAACCTCTATGGCTCATGTTGGTGTGCGGTGTGAGCCTTTTAAATACATATCATCCATAAATGAAAAGAATGAGCTTAACTCTTTGATGAAACAAGTACTGTGCAACTGGATGAATTGGATTTGATGATACTGAGCCCTCTGATGGACATTAAAGATGCAAGTGGGATGAAAGGGGATGAGACACTAGAGCACTGTTTCCCAGTCCGGGTCCGGGACAGCCGCTGCCCTGCACGTTTTAGATGTTCCCTGCTCCATCACACGTGGCTCAGACGAGCGGCTCATTAACCCGGTTGCAGACCTCTACAACAAGCTGATGCTGATCCATTCTTCTAAATCAGGCGTGTTGGATCAGGGAAACATCCAAAGCATGTGGGGCAGGGGCCGTCCAGGACTTGGTTTGGAGCGCTGTGACCTAGAGCCACTTCTCGTCTTGGTTATTGACATGTTTTAAATCATCCTAAGATTTGATGATTAAAAATGTGTTTTTAAAAGGACAGTATGAAACATGTTACGATATAGAAGGGACTGAAAAAAGTCAAGAGTTAAAAATGTTGGAGTTTGGTTTCCAAGAGGTGAAGATGACTAAATTAGAGGCTAAAATATAAACAGTCAACTCAAGTACTGGAATGCAACTTTATAGATATTTAAAGGAGCATGAGGCTCCTTTTAAGAAATGAGACTCTCTAGCGCCACCCTTCACCACGACGGCCGTTGGGGGTACTGCAGCCAACAGTGAAGCCGGCACGGGAGAACAGGGAGAACGTGCATGCAGCGTCATGTGACGTCACATCCGCAGGACAGCGTGGGAAATTCCGTTCACAATTGCAGCACATTTTGCAGCACACAGGCTGTTCAAGGCAGCGGAGAGATACGCTAGAGGGCTCATTCTTTTGGGTTTGGAACGCTTCATCTGACATTATTACTAGAAAACTTAAAATGTATACGGATTTTTTTCATAAATCCTGCCTCATGCTCCTTTAAAAAAAAAAAAAAAAACGTAATATATTGTTCAATTCAATTCAATTTCATTTATATAGCGTCTATTACAAGAGAAGTTGTCTCTAGGATCTTTCCAGAGACCCAGAACATGACCCCCTGGCAATTATTACATAAACATAACATAAACATAAATGTAAATGATTAGAAATTTGAGAATTATCTAATTAATATTACAATAGCTGTTAGATTTACCCGTTAGAGAATCTTCTTAAGTGAAATGAGTGAAGGGCAGGGAAAAAGAGGTGGTGCAAATGAAAAAACGTGCTGCAAAAAACAAAGACAAATGCAGCATCATCAAACGCGCTGCAAATAGAGAAACGATGCAAAGCACAAAATAAAACAAGAAACCATTTTTTTTTGCAGCACGTTTTTTCATTTGCACCACATTCCTCTTTTTGTACCTCGTTTTGAGTTTGTGAATTTGAATCGTTTCTGTACTTGAAGCCGTTTTCCTTAACTGAGATGCATTAGGCCGTTGCAGTGCGTTTGGCCCTCGTCGGCCACCGTACATAAAGGCCTGGATGTCTCCGAACTTTTTAAACTTTAACGAAAAAAAGACTGAAGTGATGGTTTTTGGTGGCGCTGCTGGAACAGCCTTCCAGATCTGGGCTCCTTGGCCCAGCATGTAAAACCAACCATCACTAACCTAGGGGTAAAAGCGGATGCAGCTCTCAAGCTTGACAGCCAGATCAGGGCGGTTGTCAAATCTAGTTTTTATCATTTGCGGCAGCTGGCTAAAATAAAGCCAATTCTTTCAAGACGGCAGCTTGAAATAGTAATCCATGCCTTTGTCACCACTCGGCTTGACTATTGCAACGCCCTTTATGTGGGGGTTAGTGCTTCCTCCATCTCCATCTCCAGATGGTCCAGAATGCTGCAGTCCGCCTTTTAACTGGCACACGTAAATATGAGCACATTTCCCCCATTTTAGCCTCCCTCCACTGGCTGCCCATACAGTCTAGGATAATTTTTAATTTTTTTTAAATCTCTTCGCAAAACACACCTCTTCTCCTTGACTTTTAACACCTAGCAAGACAGTTGAGTTTATTTTATCCTTTTATTCTTTATTTTATTCTTTTATCTTCTATTCTATCCTTTTTTATTCACCTAACTTATCATGATTGTTTTATTTACGTGTCTTGTGTTTTGCTGTGTTTTGTCTTCGTTTTCCATTCGCCTGTCAAGTGCTTTATAAATAAAGTTGACTTGACTAAACCAGCTCAGAAATTCAGTCCCACTTCATTCCAGACTGAATGTTGTTTATGACTTTGTCAACATCATAGTGATGAAACGAAGCTTTAATGGTCTGCAAGGAGGTCAGCTTAGAAGACCAGTGGGGTCCGAACCGCTGTTACTGAGTGGAGAAAGAGGATGAGCAAATCAGTGACCTCTCATCTGTGACACGTGTTTACAATGTCCAATGACCCATGTTTGCCCTTGGAGTATTTATCCATTTATCCAAGTGATAAATCAAGTTTAAGGATTAGCATGCAGCTCCATAACTCAGTCTCCTTTCACATTTACTGAGCTGTCTTTTCAAAACCCTTCAAATGCAGCCCATGTACAGTATGTAATTCACAAATGGAAGCATGTCCTGTAGTATAGAGCAGCTCCTGTTTTCTACAGGCAGGATTTGATTAAATTTAAAAAAGAAGTGAAGCAAAAAAAAGGAAATTAGACTTAATGGTGAAGTAAAAGCAGATTTTCATTTTTATAGAAGACATGCAAAGTAATACCCTTAAAAAAACATAAAAAGTGACCTTGGATCAGCATTGAAGGTAGTATCACAGAGTTTTGATTTGCATTTCAAACATACCTCAAATCTCTGCCACAGGGGAAGTTTTGAGATGGAGTCGGTGCTATAAATTACCACAGAGTCATTCTAAAAACGTAAGAGGCTGAAAAGACAATACAGCATTAGCAGAGAAAGCGTCATGTTTCACATTAGGACCAGTGCAGCCCACTAATGCAGCAGATCATCTTACAGATGCCAGATCTCCTTCACTTGAATAGTACTGGGACAAACGCTCTAGTTTTATCTGAAGTTCAAACATCAACATCAATAACATCCAAGTTAAACTAATATTCAGTATTATTGTAACACATTTTCCTCTTTGCTGCAAGAAATACACTTTGGCCCAATCCAAATACTCCCCCTACTTTCTTTCACTAGCCCTACTTTCTATCATTACCCCTAAAAAAGAAGGGACAGATTTTAGGGCACTTGAAATCTTCCCAGGGGCCTGTCCCAATACTCCCCCTACTCCTACTTTCAGCACCAGCCCTAAAATCAGGAAGCTGAGAGCCAAAAGCTGTTTTAATTTCCGCTGTAGCGCTGTTAATATGCCACTTTATTAAGTTTTAATATTTTTTCAGGCGTAAAAGTAACCGTTAAGATCCCCAACCTGTGCTCAGTTTATCCAAATAATGCCTGATCGGGCAAACTAGTGATTATGTACATTCACTGAGTGAATATGATGAAAGTGAAATATATATTTCTCGCTAGTAATGTAATCAAAACGCATTTTTATGCAGAAACTAACTCAAAATATTGATTTTATTCACTAAAAAATAAGAAATGTCCGCCATTTTTTTTTTTGGATTCAGTCCGCAAATCACGACAAAAAGCATTCTGGGAAATTTTTCTGTCCCTAGATCAGCTAGTAAGGATCGGAAATCCCTACGTCCGTAGGAAGAGATCCATAGCCACTACACTACTTTTCTTCACTACACCTAGGTGGAAAGAGGAATTGGGACACCACTACCCTCACGGGAACGCACAAAATGTAGGGGTAGGGATGAAAACGAGGGGTAGTGGGAGTATTGGGACAGGGCCTTTGTGTTCAGGTGTCCATGTTAGAAAGAAGGACCAGGACTAGTCAACAGCAGTGTTCCTGAAAGTCAATGTGGTGCAAACTCAAAGCTTCAGATATATGATTTGTGCAAACTGTGTCCCAGCAGCAATTAGCTCCTATAAACATCCATCTGTCCATCCATTATCTGTACCCGCTTTATCCTCTGCAGGGTCACGGGGGTCTGCTGGAGCCTATCCCAGCTCATTTTCAGGCAAGAGGCAGGGGTTCACCCTGGACAGGCCAGTCCATCGCAGCTCCTATAAACAACTGCAATAAAAAGCTTCAGGTGGAAAGACGACAGCCTTTATTGTAGAATGATTACACAAAAAAACAAAAAAAAAAGGGGGACAGAGCTCTTTCATGTGAGCTGCTTTTATATTTATTCTCAGAATATCAGAATCTCAGTCTGCCTTCCTCACACAAATCACACACACTCTTCTTTCCCTTTGACTTTGGTGGCGCCGTGGCGTCCACTTATTTAAAATGAATGGCTACGTTTCTCCAGGATCCTCCAGAGGAGGTGAGTCTCTGAGCGGGGCGGCTTTTCCCAGCAGCACTAATTCATCCTCTCACTTCATGACTTTGACAGCGTCAGAATGGAAATCATAGATACGGACAACCGTATATCATTGTGACATCATGCAAATGAGATGATGTCAGAGTGTGGTACTGACATGCTTTGCTGTAGTCAGTTTTAACATTCTGGTCCTGGCAAAGCGTCTCCCAGATAACCTTGAAAGCCAGGGGGGAGAGAGCGCTGTGGCATCAGCATGAACACATAAATGAGAGGGGGGCTGTTGTGCACTGAAAATACTGAGGGCATGATTATTTTCTGGGGAATGGTTGCTGCTCCTCCGCTCTATCACTGCCATCAGCGCAGCTTATCTCCGCTGCCTTGCCAGCCGTGGCTCAGATACTGTACATCCTCCGAGCAACCACGACACAGCGTTCTAATGAAGTTCCAGCCCAAAACTGTAATTTTTTTTTTAGACGTTTTTATGGTGGCCTTTTGGCTGGCCCCTTAATTTCATCAGTGAAGCATTATTAAGCAGCGAAGGTCTTATGGGAAGCTGGATCATGCTGAGGAACCTCTGACATCCTCTCAGTGGTGGCTTTCTAGTCCTGCATACCCAAGATATGCTTTTACGACTCAAATATTCTGTTACGCTCATGCAGCCACAGCTTTATATTTGAAGACCTGAATTGTTTTGACAGTTTTGTTTCTAATTTAAAGTCCCTTTGCATTTATACTTTCAAAGATAATCATATTGATGAGTGTTTGTGTTCTGAAGCGTGTGCACAGTAAAAATTGTGATCACCCTTCACTTATTTTTATTATACCATGATGATGGTGTCTGGTGTGAGTCTGTTGCTGTTTGCGTGACCTTTTCCACGTACACACCCAGCGCTAACTCAGCAACCTACGTCCCTGATGATCGATATGTCGATACTTTTTCACAGGATTCACCTGAATTTTAACGGTGCTGGAATTAAAAACGATTTATTTTGTGCAAAAGAGAGATAATCTGACATTTAGATTGTTGCATCAAACCTCAAAACCTTTCTACGTTGAGCAGCTTTGACTATTTCATGTGTTCATAACTAATCCACAGACCAAAGATATCTGAACATAATGGAGCTGCCAGAAGGAAACATGCCCAGATGGACTGAGGGCAGGAAGGGCAGCTGCACATTTTCCCTTTAAAATCCTTTTATGAAAACATTCCTGTGTAAATGCCCACATTTTCCTCCACGTTAACACAGACGGCACACCTGTAGGTGTTCTGAAAGGTCGGTCTAAGAGCCAGTTTTTATCCCACAGCATATCTTATTTATGAAGCACTTTGTTTTGAAGAAACAAATGAAATACTACTCACATGAAAAATACAAATACAAAAAGTTAAGAAATGGATGAATAAAAGTCTGTAAAATGAATAAAAAAAACCAACTAATGACAGATTATTTGGTACCAAAGTTCGAGGAGAAGAGGTGAGTTTTTAAAAGCAGGTAGTGATCTGTCTGAGGAAAGTCCCGCCCCCTTTGTGGTGCAAAAATGGCGAAGGTGCCGTCGTATGTGAGGTTACGCTTGGGGTTTGGCACGCTGAGGTCAGCGGACCTGGGAGAATGGGTGTCTGTGTAAGGATGTAGGAGCTCAAAGACGTGAGGGGAGCAAGACTGTTGAAAGATTTAAAAGCAAATAGAACCATATTTAAATGAACCCTAAAATATACAGGCAGCCAGCGTAATGAGGCCAGAATAGATCCTCCGGTTGAAAGATGTGCAGCGGTGTTCTGGACAGCGTTGCCAAGTCTTCCGCGAGGAAAAGGGACTATTGGCAGTCTTAAAAGTCCCTACAAGTCTAATGGCGCTTTTCCACTAGTACTTACTCAGCCCGACTCGGCTGGTCACGCCTCTACCCGTTTTGTCCCCGTTTGTTTTTCCACAGCCAGGTGAGAAGTGGGCAGGTTGGGGTGAAGCTGCTGTGACGTACTCGATTGCGCAACCGCTTTGTTCATGTCGGCGCTGATCAGAAATCAGATGGAGAGTAAAACAGACCGTCTACATCCCTTTTTTAATTCTCTCCTCAGCCACCAGGTTTATGAACATCTGCACCTCAGAGTTGGATCAACAAACAGACGTTTTGCGCTTTATAATAAAATCACAGTGAGCCGCGAGTCGCTCTCTTGCTTACTCCAGCCCCCGAATTTCGCACTCAGAAGGCACGGCGATTTTTTCCAGTGGCCAGCCGCGGTACTGCAACAAAAAAATCCCATGGGGCCCAGAAAGCTTTTTTCCCATAGACCGCAATAGTAAAAGAGAAGCCTCTAAAACTGTTCACAGGAACCTACAGCTGGAATCACCGGCAATTACTAATCTTTGTATTCTATATTTTTAAGTCATGGACTTTATATCCGTCAAAAATGTTTTATAACGGCCAGAAAAGTCAAAGAACTGCTGACGTCACAGCCGTGTCCGTGCATTCCACAGATGTATTATATTAATATATATTATGTAATTATATTATATTAATACATTAATAATATATGTAATACTCAGCCCAGTTAGAACCTCTGCAGAATGGTCACAGAAAAAGTATCGGCTTGGCGCGGCTCGGCCCGTAGTGGAAAAGCGCAAGACGGGACCGTGGCAGGTAGAAGCGAGCTGAGGTGGTACTAGTTGAAAAGGGCCATTAATGACAACATCGTATTATTTGCATAATTTTCCATTTGTAAATAATAGTAATAGAGGCTGCAATAGGACAAGAAGAAAGTAGTGTGACTTTGCGCATGCGTGCTTCTTTGGCAGGCTGCAGCGGGGTGACCATCTCCAGCTCTGCTGTCACATCTGCCCTGATGTGGTGAGTGAGTTCCCTCTGCTCCCTGCCACACCAGCTCAGCTTCATGTCCCAGACCTGCTCAGCCTCAGCTGCAGCTCCTCACTGCTCATCAGCCAGCATTTAAGCTGCACCGAGGCCTCAATCTGTGTCTTCCCAGCATGCACTACTGGCCAGCACTCATTCTCGGCTTGACGTCTTGGTTTCGACTCCAGATTGTCCCTGATCAAGTCTTCTTGTCTCTGCCCCGATGCTCTGCCTGTCCAGGACAATGCTCTTGTCTTCTCCCTCTGGACTTTGTTTGCCCCACTGATCGTCTGCCCAGTTCTGATTCTTCTTCTGGCCAGATCACGATTCCAGCTCGCCCCTCCACGGAGTTCTCTCCTTCATCGAACGCTCCCAGGAATAGTATGACTGCTCCAGAGCACTCTCTATCCTGCCAGTCTTCAATAACTGTTACCTGCTTCCAGCTGAAGAACCTTCCTGTTGACAATTCACTCATTAAAGACCTTTCTACTTTACTTGACATTATACTGCACTTGGACACAGACACACCAGCATCTCACTGAGAAATGAGTAAAAAGAACAATATGTCTTTTCACACAAAAGGCTTGACTTTATTCCTAAAATGAGACAAACAAGCCTGCAGGTTAGATGGACACACCTCAGTTTCCACATGTTTGCCATGTTGACTTAGCTTACCATTTCCTTACATTTATTATGATAGACTCTTCCCATCGTAGTGGTCTGATTAGTCGACCTGAACATATCCTGGGATGGTTGTTCCAGCCAATGAGTTAGTCCATCAGCCCAGACGTCTTTCAGTCAGACATCACTAGCTCTTTGACCGAGGAGGAAGGTAGCTGCTTCAGGCTACTTAGCCAAGCGTCACCTCCAGCCCTTCGGCAGCTGTCACTCCTAGATGCCGATCCGCCTCGCCACATCAGTATCAATCTACTCAATCATTCAGTAGAAATTGTCTTGTGCTTTTAAACTCCCACTTTTACAACAATGTATTTTTCTGTTAGTTTTTCTTTCTCAGACATCTCTGCCATGATGTCTGCTGCCCCTCTGTAAGCTACAGTCATCATTAAATCCACCATTGGCCGTTATCGTTGATGCTGCAATACACAGCTGCCGCAAGAAATGACCTTGACTCGACTTCAGAGTCACTCTGGGTGGTTTATGCTGAAAGACGGGACGGGAGACCGTGAGAGCAAGACAACATTTCTTAAAGGGGACACACGTTTTTTCTTGCTTTCACATATATAAAGTGGACTCCCCTCAGCCTGCCAATTCAGAGAAGGAGGAAAGCAACCAAATTCTGCAGTGTCTGTACAGCCGCCTGGATGAGCCATCCAGTGTCATGTGGCTGGTGATGTGAGCCGTTCAGATTCTGCTCCCATCGTTACGTAACGACGGGAGCGATGCGTGAAACCACGCCCACAACTAACTCCGCCGGCCGGAGCTTCCACCATTATTTCGTATCGTGTCATTCAGGCAGCCAATCAGCACAGAGCCTCATTATCATAGCCCCGCCCACTCAGAATCCCACATAGATAATGAGGTTAGAAACGGGGAAGATAAAGACATGGCTTAGAGACTAAATTTCTAATTTATTTAGCAAATACAATCAAAAGCTTGTTTTTAAGACATTCAAGACCTGAAGATGGTTATTATTATTATTATTATTATTATTATTATTATTATTATTATTATTATTATTATTAGTATTATTATTATATATAGTATATCATATTATTATTAGTATAGATATCGGATAGTTGAATGGATGAATGAATGGGATGCCTGGGTCTGGGGCCCTCCGTTGTCGGGCCTGCACGGGTGTCGCCTTGTTGGGGGGTTCCCTCTCTCCGCCCCTCTGGTCTTGGAGGGCCACTTTCGTGAGGGCGGGTGCGCCTGCCCGCGTCGGCGGCCGGGGCGGCTCTGTCTCTCCGGGCAGGCTGGCCCCCTGCCGGGTGGGGGTCGTTGGCCTGAAGGGTGAGGGCCTCCTGGCCGCGTGTCCGGCCCGGACCGGGTGGCCGGGGATTGCCTGGGTTGCGGTCCGCCGCCGCGGGATACCTGGCTGCTGGGGGGGGGGGGGGGGGGGCTCGCAGGCGGTGGGTTGCCTCCCTCCTGCTTCTCCCCTCTGTGGGGTTGCCGGTGGCCTGGGTTCCGGGCTCTTCCGTGTCGGCCTCTGGTCTCGCGGGTGGCGGGGTTGCTCCCCCCCCTCCCCCACTATAGATACACTTCAGGTAGAGCTTTGTTTGGTTTATTACACACACACACACACACACACACACACACACACACACACACACACACACACACACACACACACACACACACACACACACACACACACACACACACACACACACACACATACCTTTGGTTTCTACCGTCATGGTATCAATCATTAATATGTGTGCAGACAAGGTAAAAAAAAAAAAAAAAAAAGACATTCAAGACCTGTTTAAAATAGGTATTAGATGCCATAATAGGTCCCCTTTAAAAACAATCAATTGCTTCTTCAAATGAATTTCTAATATTTCAACATAAAACAATTGGTTAGCAACAAGATTAGGACCCCTGATCCCAGCATTCACATGAATGGTATTCCGGTACTGGGATGTTTGATAGGTCATTTAGCCTCTGTGGGTTGGCGTAGGTCTTTGTGGACTGGGATTGCTTCCCACAGAGGCCATCAGATTGGTCTGTTGTTCCGGCACTTCCTGAAATAACTGGGCCCCACTGCTGACCTGCTGGGGGAGGCAGCGGCTCCGGGGACGATGGTCTGCAGAAAATATTGTTGTAGTGCCAATATAGCATTCATGTGAAAACGAGGATGCAGGTTTTCCTTGAATAAGGACTGGATTGGACGACAGAGTAGGAAATTATACCTAACCATGTAAAAGAAAACACTTAAATGTTTTTTTTATTCTTTACTATATTGAGCTTATTGTTGTTTAGTGAAATTGTGGTTCTAGTAGCCTTAACTGCAGGCCAGGGTTTAAAGCCGGTGTTGTAAACTGTGCACTTACCATATAAAGTTTGATGTAATGAATCTTTATCTCTTTTATGAGTGGTTGGAGGCTGCAATTCCTTTTTTCTTAACAAGATGGGAAAAGAGCCATCATCAGCTGAACATCACAGATGCTACTGATAAAGCCATTAAGACGGCTCCGGCTAAAAAAGGCTGATCTGTAGTTGTAAAGTTTACCAGATCACTCCTGGATGGATCCCCTGGGCGAGGGTGTATGATGATGAAAGATGCCAAACGACCAATGACAGCAGGTGTAGGGTGCACTGTAAGGTGTGTTTGATTTGGAGACTGGAAAACAAAAGTCTTTGTGGTTGTTTTCTACTCACTCATGTCAGCTAAAACGTTGTATAGTTACACTCGTGTTTCTCACATGCAGTATTTTTGTCCCTATAATCACATCCTGTTACAGGTATTGAGTTCAGAGTCTTGGATAGAGGGGGTGGATCCACTTGGCTTCTGATTATATGATAACCACAATAACACCTGAGACACAGTGTGCCCTGGTGTTGAACTGGAATTTGATAATAATGATGATAATAAAACATTAACTGCACTTTCAGAAACATTCAGCTGCTTCATTTTATGACATAATAATTAGACTACCGGTAATATTAATAAAGATGTATCATGGCTATTGTACTATATATTTTAACTTGCAGTGGAAAAATATGTTTGGGATCTAGTTGTGCTGAATAGAAATGGAATGATAATCATAATTTTGATTTGACATGCAAGTGTTTTCGAGCGTGTGCATAAAACATGATCACAGGTTGTCTGCAATCTTATATTCTTGAACGCAACCTCCTCCTCCTGTTATTTTCAGCTTCTGTCCTCCATTATTATCATCTCTCAATTCCACAGAAGACCAAAAATGCTCCAACTGCTGATTACAGTTTAAAACTTTAAAAAAGGTCCACAGAAAGGAACAGAGGCAGCACGGTTTTTGGACCACAGATAACGATACATGTCAGAACACGCCCCAATCCCTATCAATGATGAGACAAGATTAAAGATAAAAGGACATAATATGGAAAACATTGCTGGGCTCAGAATAACCAGTGAGGAAACACAATCTCACTGTCTTTATTGATCATTTTCCTCCAGAGCTTCTGGATTACTTTGATGTATTTTTGTTTTAAAGTACTTCATTTCTGTACAAACAGCAAACTAGGGCAAAGTCTCCATTGTTAAGAGAAAATAAGAAACCAGCAGGCATGCAGTTTTATTTCTCCTCCATAATTTTAGGGTGAATTCCCACCCACGATAAGGGAGGTCCTGCCTCGTGTATGCAGCGGAGGTAAACAGTTCACGTCCTGCTGTAAAAGTCTCCCATTCGTTCTGATACTCTTGCAAATCTGAAATTGTAGAACTAAATAAGTCAAAAGTTTGCAAAACTATTCAGTATTAGCTAATTTTCTCTGAGTGGGACAGTGGGCTCAGAGTTTATTCAAAGGTGGCAGATGTCATGATGATGGTATAAGGAAAAAAAAAGACCATTTATGTGATCAGAGGTGTCTTCAGTATTCACATTCATTACTCAGGTAGAAGTATAGATACTAGAGTTTAAAAATACTCCTGTAGAAGTTGAAGTATCAACTCAAGTTTTTTACTCAAGTAAAAGTATAAAAGTACTGGTTTCAAAACTACTGAAAGTATAAAAGTAAAAGTAATGTAAGGGGGAAAAAGCCATTAAGGACAAAAGCCATTGAAAATGAATGCATATTAGTATAATGCAAATATATTAAAGAACCATATATGTGTACTATTGAGCATTAACATGTGTTTCAGAGAGCAGCAGATATGATGACTAGTTACCTATAAGTATTGTAATGGTGCAAAAAGTCAAACTTCAGAGGCATGTTATCATTTATCCTAACCTTTATTGGAATGTACATCCAAGTTTAGTTGCAGGAATCTGAGGGAACGGATGTAAGAACAAAACTGGACAAGAACATCTGAAACAACCACAACCAAATTCACTCTATCCGGATGGAGCAATTTAACTGGATAGTTTTTTTTTAAAGACTGAAATGAAATAGAGTAACGAGGCTGTTTTTAAAATGTAAGGAGTAAAAAGTACAGATAATTGCGTGAAAATGTAAGGAGTAAAAGTAAAAAGTCGCCTGAAAAATAATTACCCCAGTGAAGTATAGATAAAATTTCTACGATTTTTTAAAATTTTTAAATTTCTAAGGTAACGAAGTATTTGTACTTCATTACTTGACACCTCTGTATGTGATGGGGTTTCTTTTGCTTGTGCCATGTCAAAACATGGGTCTCCAGAAGAATAAAATGTCGAGGGGGATCCTGCAAGTGTTGGCATGGGGCCAGCAGTGTGTAAGCAACGGGGTTAGATATAACCAAAAGCAGATGTGCACAGCAGTTCCCACATATTTACTTTACAAAAGACTGTTCTTAATTTCTGCACATCTGATCCAATTGTTTTATGTTTCAGTTGTGCTCTTATATAATGCAACAACAACAACCAGATCTTGACTGGTTGATCCACGCACTGAAACGTTGCTGTCAGCTGAAGGCCCGGCTGTCTCCGTCGGAGTCAGATCACACTGTCGTGAATAAAGCCCTACATTCTCAAAGTGTTAACTGCTCTAAATAGAGATTTTTAAATAGACAGAAGTGTCTATAAATACCTCCTGTATCTGCTCCATTTTGATGTTTGAGGATCTCCTCTGGTCGCGACTCACTCGCTGTGTTCTTTGACACGTGCCGTTGTTTATTTTTAGATGTTTTGAAGATCACCCACGGTAGGTCGGCCTCTCAGGCACCCAGCAAACGAAAGGATTTCTCTCCTCATCAATCAAAGTCAACAGATGGCTCACTTTAACGCAAAGGTACTGATACCACACTGTACTGATAATTTATGGGTACAAAGTCCTGCACTGACCCTTAACAGGATGAGGCAAGCACAGTAAACACATGAATAAATAACTAAGAGAGTGTAAGGACAATCAGGAAGATGTACTTGGTGTATTAAAAATGAAAAGTACTCAATTAAGGTATTTTGTCCTTTTTATTGGTGCAGTGAGAGCAAGTAAATTAATGTATGTAACATACAAATTGAATAGAAAATGCCCACTGCACGTGATTATACAGGACTGTCTCAGAAAATTGGAATATTGTGATAAAGTCCTTTATTTTCTGTAATGCAATTAAAAAACAAAAATGTCATACATTCTGGATTCATTACAAATCAACTGAAATATTGCAAGCGTTTTATTATTTTAATATTGCTGATTATGGCTTACAGTTTAAAGGAGCCGTCTGTAAGAAATGTCCAAAACTGGTACTGCAGTCACTTTCAAAATATTGTTGAGCGGCGTGTACCCTCCCCCTCCTCCCCCCGACCAGAGGTTGCCAGGTAGGCTGCAGAATGCAGCAGGAACGTAGGCTGCCATGGCTGCCATAATTAGAGCCGAGCTGGCAACCCGGATGCCGAAACAATACTGACTTGGTGATTGGGAGATAGGTGGAGGGTGGAGCTTCAGAAACAATACTGACTTGGTGATTGGGAGATAGGTGGAGGGTGGAGCTTCAGAAACAATACTGACTTGGTGATTGGGAGATAGGTGGAGGGTGGAGCTTCAGAAACAATACTGACTTGGTGATTGGGAGATAGGTGGAGGGTGGAGCTTCAGAAACAATACTGACTTGGTGATTGGGAGATAGGTGGAGGGTGGAGCTTCAGAAACAATACTGACTTTGTGATTGGGAGATAGGTGGAGGGTGGAGCTTCAGAAACAATACTGACTTGGTGATTGGGAGATAGGTGGAGGGTGGAGCTTCAGAAACAATACTGACTTGGTGATTGGGAGATAGGTGGAGGGTGGAGCTTCAGAAACAATACTGACTTGGTGATTGGGAGATAGGTGGAGGGTGGAGCTTCAGAAACAATACTGACTTGGTGATTGGGAGATAGGTGGAGGGTGGAGCTTCAGGCCAAAACAAAAAATGACAACATAAACATCAGTTGAGGGCTGCAACTCCTCTTTTTAAAATATCCTGGCTTGAGTGCTGTTGTCAGTGACATAAGTATTTGAAATGAACATGATTTTTAAATGTCTGTTGACATATCGGGGTCATTTTATGATTCGTTTTATTATTGCTCTTACATACAGCTCCTTTAAGATTAAGATTCCCAGAATATTCTAATTTTTTGAGATAGGATATTTGAGTTTTCTTAAGCTGTAAGCCATGATCAGCAATATTAAAATAATAAAAGGCTTGCAATATTTCAGTTGATTTGTAATGAATCCACACATTTTTGAATTACAGAAAATAAAGGACAATATTCAAATTTTCTGAGACAGTCCTGTACATTAGCACTGCTTCTGCATGTTTTCTTGTTGGTTTGTGCTCAAACGGTCGCTGCACATTCAACACATGTCCCGATCATTCTGGTGTTGAGACTCTCGCTATCTATAAGGTTTTAGTATCAGGATATAGAAATATTCCCTTTCCAGGTTTCAAAATGACATGAGCACAGATAAATAACAAAGCACAGTATTTTACATTCTGTGACTCTATATTGAAGAAAAACTGATCCAAAATTCTGTACAGTGTGAAAAACTAAAAACACATTCACTGCTTCCACAGGCCGTTGTTGAGTAGTCAGCTTGCTTCTCCATTTGTTGTGGAGGTTTTTCCTTGTGATTTATTTCCTGCTTGACTTCCCTTTTTTCCTCTCGTGTCCTGATTGATGATTCCTGTGTCTCGTCATCCCGCAGCTGTTTCTCAGTGTGTGTATTTGTCTTGTCATCTTGTGCGCTCATGAAATGTCATCAGCTGCAAAGACTTGTGAGATGGCTAAGTATTCCAGAATGCATTTTGCACCAACAAGCATACGTAATAGCAGAGGAGACAGGTGTCAAAGAAAAAGTTATAACTTGGTTTTTGGTGTAAAGAATGTAGTTTGAAGGTGTTTTCATGCAAGAATCAACATTGACCAGGCACTTTACTGGGTAAACCTGGTACTGGTGAATATGTAGATCTACCTCTCTTCTACCTCCAAACCTGATAGCTTGATTACCAAGATTGAGGCTATTTGAAACTTTGCTCTGACTTTTTCTTCACTGAACTTTAGTTATCACCCTCAAGGCTTGAAACAAGATAACTGGGCTTTTCTTTTGTTCTTGAAGAGGTTTCACGTTCTGCCTGGAACAGACAAAGTCTTCAGGATGGAAGTTGAAACTTCTTTAAGGACAAAAGAAAAAGAGCTGCATTTGCCTCGTTTTTAAGCAGTGAGACTTGCCATAACCTGACTCACAGAGAATATACTTAAAATTCAGTGTGTATTTTACGTCCAACTGAACTGTAGATGTTTCTGAACACGTGTCCGTCTACCAGCAGAGTTTCCATATCACCAGGTTCACGACCTGAAGGGGCTTGGTTTTGAGAAACGTCCCTGCGAGTCTCTGTCTTCCCATCTCTGGCCGTTATTCAGCAGTCTGTTCTCCTGCTCCTCATGTTCATGTTAACAATGTATGTTTGTGGATTTTGGTTTCTGGCGTTTGGATATCATGCCATGGCAGTATTTTTTATTTAAAGGGGACCTATTATGGCATCTAATACCTATTTTAAACAGGCCTTGAATGTCTTAAAAACAAGCTTTCGAATAAATAAATTAGAAATTCAGCCTCTAAACCGTGTGTTTATCATCTCATTCTCTAATCTCATTATCTATGCGGGATTCTGAGTGGGCGGGGCTATGATAATGAGGCTCTTTGCTGATTGGCTGCCTGAATGACGTGATACACCGCTACGAAAAAATGGCGGAAGCTCCGGCTGGAGTTACCGTGTCCTAACACTGTGTCATAACTGCATGCGATGCGAGCGAGCATCAGCGACAAAATCAATTCCATTGCTTTATTTTCTATTGGACTGTCCTAACTGGCCGCAGCGACGCAGCGCGCCGTTTTGAGCTGAACATTTGTCGGACGCCCTGCTTCTATTCCCTTCCTGCCGCTCGCGTTGAAAGCCGGTTGAAAGCGCTGTAGGAAACAGTCACGGATGTGGAACGGCTGATCCAGTTAGTTGAAATGAGAAGTTATCTCTATGATTCCTCCTCATTTCACTACAAAAACCTCAATAAAGTGGCAGCTGCTGGAGGGAGATGGACAGAGAGCGTCCGATGTCACGCAGTGCTACGATAGTTGGACGCTCGCATGCAGTTACACGGTTTTATAGTGTGGCCGTGGTTTGCATTTTCGTTACGTTAACGAAAGGGAGCCGAATCTGAACGGCTCGTAGAAGCCACATCACACTGGACGGCTCATCCGGGCGGCTGTACAGACACTGCAGAATTTGGTTGCTTTCCTCCTTCTCTGAGTTGTCAGGCTGAGGGGAGACCACTTTATATATATTAAAGCAAGAAAAAAAACGTGTTTTTCATAATAGGTCCCCTTTAAAGGAGCTTGAGGCCGGATTGTGGCAGGATTTATGAAAAAAATCCGTATACATTTTAAGTTTTCTAGTAATAATGTCAGATGAAGCGTTCCAAACCCAAAAGAATGAGCCCTCTAGTGTATCTCTCCTTTGCCTTGAACAGGCTGTGTGCTGCAAAATGTGCTGCAATTCGGTCCCGAATTTCCCGCGCTGGGCGGCGGATGTGACGTCACATGACGCTGCATGCACGTTCTCCCCGTTCTCCCGTGCCGGCTTCACTGTTGGCTGCAGTACCCCCAACGGCCGTCGTGGTGAAGGGTGGCGCTAGAGAGTCTCATTTCTTAAAAGGAGCCTCATGCTCCTTTAAATTAAAGGACATCATTGTTAACAGTACGGAGCAGCCACACATGAACCAGGAGACAGGAAGAAGGGAGAAAAGAACACGTGGTGCACTAATGAGCTGGCTATGGACGACTCACCATGATGGGGTTCACGCCGGCCTTTTGGAGCCTCCAAAAGTAAACAGGCCAGGAGATGCTGCCAATCGTCGACTCTCAAGTAGACGGTATGAACCAGACCCTTCAGCAAGACCAGGGCTTTTCAATATTATATAGCTATCCATCCATTATCTATACCCACTTTATCCTTTGCAGGGTTCTGCTGGAGCCAATCCCAGCTATTTTCAGGCGAGAGGCCGGGGTTCACCTGGACAGGTCACCAGTCCATCGCAGGGCCACATATACAGACAAACAACCAGACACATTCACACTCACACCTATGGGCAATTTAGAATCATCAATTAACCTAATATGCATGTTTTTGGACTGTGGGAGGAAGCCGGAGTACCCGGAGAAAACCCACGCAGGCACGGGGAGAACATGCAAACTCCACACAGAAAGGTCCTGCTGGGCCTGGGAGTCAAACCGGGGACCTTCTTGCTGTGAGGCAACAGTGCTAACCACTAAGCCACCGTGCTATTATATAGCTATTCATTTCTTATTCAGCCAAAACAGCTCTGATCTTTCAGTAATTAACTCCCTATTTATTTTTTTGTTGCCTTCAACACATCAACTTTAGCTCTTGACCTCCTACTTATCAACGTGTGCAACCCCCTTGACATTTTCCCAGATAAAGTCGGTTTAACTGAGATAATGAAACGGTTAGAATACGTGATCAAAAGTGACAAAATAAGCCAGTAAATCATTGTTATGCTCACACAGCAGAGCTAGCTGTATGTTTAGACGGTTAACACATGAACGCTCCCCCCAGTCAGACAACGCATCATATAAATATTTGACTCACGTGTAACCTGAAAGAGCTTGTTTTTTTAAGGAAAACCCTCATCTTCTCCATGCCTTTGTTAATGCTCTGGGTCGGAGTCTACCTTAAAATCTGGAAAAAAAAGGACCACTTTTGGATTTGTCTTGCGCCCAGTAAATTACACATCACTCTGGGAGACCAAACATCTGGACAACAAAGGGCTCGGAGGAGCATAAGCTGAGGCAGCTGTGAGGGAGCGCAGCAGTCGGACTGATCTCTTCAACATGACTCCTGCTCTGGCGTTGTTGGCGTTCTCGTTGCTGGCCACGGCGGCGGCTCAGTCCTACGACCACCACGACATGGGCTGGGTCAACGCGTACCGGCAGGGCTTCAACTTCCAGTGCCCCCACGGGGAGGTTCTGGTGGCCGCCCGGAGCTACTTCAGCGAGGCCGACGGCTCGGACCGCCTGTGGTCGTTCGAGTGCCAGCCCACACCGGCGGGCCTGGGGGAACCCAGTGACTGCTGGTGGGACGACATCAGCCGTGCTGGGATGGAGTGGTGAGTCCACGCACTTACCTGTTACCAGTACTGGAGTTGAGGGGGGGATGAGGGGGGATGGCATCCCACCTGAAATAAAAGCGGTCCAAATCATCCCCCCCTGTAAAACTGTCATCCCCCCTTTCCATCCCTTATGTCATTTCATCAATGAATGTGGTTTTACTGCTATTTCAACATTTAGAGTCATCACCAGAAAAGCAACACCAGAAAAATGTGACAATTTTCACCTGTTTCAGATCAATTTTAACTTGAAATAAGTAGGAAAATCTGCCAGTGGGACAAGATTTATCTTCTTATTACAAGCAAAAAAATCTTGTTCCACTGGCAGATTTTTCTACTTATTTCAAGTTAAAATCTACTTGAAACAGGTGAAAATTGTTGTTTTTTCCAGTGATGAGTCTTGTTTTAAGTGTAATGAGATTTTTTTTTACTAAAATGAGCCATTTTAACTAGAAATAAGACAAATATTCTTGTTAAGATTTTGAGTTTTTGCAGTGATCCATTTTACTTATCCTGTGAAGGACAGAGTCATATTGATAAGTTCATGAAAGTGTTTTTTATTGTTGTGTTTTGATGTATTTGATGTAAGCCCAGTGGATATTTAAAGTTTACAGAAGGCTGCATTTAACTGCTGCTATGTCATTCCTGCAGTATTTCTGCAGGTGTTTTGGTCACTGCTATTATTTGTAATATATTATATTATTTGTAATCAGCACTAATTATCTGTCCCCATATGATAAAATACACCATCCCCCCTGATTTATTTTTTTACAATTCGAGTACTGCCTGTTACCACCTGTTATTTCATTTGAATATTTGAGCGGTGACTTAAGGCGTGTGGTGAAACAGTCAAAAGCTGCTCACAGTTTATATAACAGCAGAATAAGGTCATGTGAAGCCTGTGACAAAACAAACATTTGTTTAATCTTTTTTCTTACAATGTCCCTATATGACTGTCTATCACAGAAACAGAAAGTGTGTGCACTTTACCCAGCCAGCCAGCAAAGCACACTCCCATGTCCATGTGGGTCTATGTGTGAATACAGCAGCAGTTTCAGAGATTTGTCTGTTGATTGTCCAGAAAATTCAATTTCCCCAAATGTTCGGAGGATTTAGAAAAGAGAGCGTGCACAATACATATGAGCCTGATTGGTGACACGTACGGCACTAACAGTACTAGAACTTTACAGGTGCATTGTGTCTTGTTTCGTGTATCCTTCTGTCCAGGTGCCATTTGAGAGTTTTTCCATGTGTGAGAACGTGTCTGACAAATATTTCAGGCAAGAAATCTGATAACTTTACTAACCTTTGGCGAACCGTTCTGCCTTTTTCTCACAGAAATACAGCTTTCCTGGACGTTAGAGTTTAAGCTGCCTACTTAAACCCCAAAGAAATAATGAGAAGAAGGGGGGGCTTCAGTACATTTTATTAACTAATTAGATGTTTGAGGGACCACACACCTGCTCAGAGAGTCATTTTTATACTCGCTGAACTGAAGGACCGGTTTATAAACAGGATTGCATCTGCACGGACTTGTGCACTATAAGAAAGTAACACATTGTGGATTAATGTAACCAAGAGCCAGTGCAGTACACACACTTAGCCTGGCCAGCTACACCCAGTCACTTTGCAAAAACACTCTCTCGTGAATTTCCTCTTGCAGTTTGGTGGGCTTTATGTGAAAACTCATTCAAAACAATCAAAATTGCTGCAGAATTGCTAAAAACACCATGGATGAAGTGGATAAGTGTCAATCGCTAGTATTCCTACTCCACGCCACGCCATTTTGGATGTCTTTTTGATACTAGTTGGGTTGCTGCTGAATGGTTTTACCTATCCTAAAACATCCAGAGGCGGTGTCTCCTATGTCCATTGGTCAAATCCAGAGGAACCTGTCAAATTGACTGTATCCAAGAGAAAAAGTAAGGATGGCTTACCAGGTTACTTTACACCTGCGCAACCGTTCCAGGAGTAAGGAGACTGTTGGTCAGAGGTGTCAAAAGTATTCACATTCATTACTCAATTACTCAGGTAGAAGTATAGATACTAGAGTTTAAAAATACTGCTGTAGAAGTTGAAGTATCAACTCAAGTTTTTTACTCAAGTAAAAGTATAAAAGTACTGGTTTCAAAACTACTTAAAGTATAAAAGTAAAAGTAATGTAAGGGGGAAAAAAGCCATTAAGGACAAAAGCCATTGAAAATGAATGCATCTTAGTATAATGCAAATATATTAAAGAACCATATATGTGTACTATTGAGCATTAACATGTGTTTCAGAGAGCAGAAGATATGATGACTAGTTGCCTATAAGTATTGTTATGATGCAAAAAGTTGCAAAAGTTGCAGGAATCTGAGGGATGTAAGAACAAAACTGGACAAGAACATCTGAAACAACCACAACCAAATTCACTCTATCCGGATGGAGCAATTTAACTGGATAGTTTTTTTTTAAAGGCCGAAATGAAATAGAGTAACGAGGCTGTTTTTAAAATGTAAGGAGTAAAAAGTACAGATAATTGCGTGAAAATGTAAGGAGTAAAAGTAAAAATAATTACTCCAGTGAAGTATAGATAACCAAAATTTCTACTTCAGTAAGGTAACAAAGTATTTGTACTTCGTTACTTGAC
The DNA here is from genome assembly GCF_033807715.1 of Cololabis saira. Lineage (NCBI taxonomy): Eukaryota > Metazoa > Chordata > Actinopteri > Beloniformes > Belonidae > Cololabis > Cololabis saira. Next base: position 9,555,548 of record NC_084599.1, on the reverse strand, counting down.
ACCTCTGCTGTTGGTGGATTCATTTTGTGCAGGGGGCCATAGAAAGACATTTGAGGATTACTGCCAACACCTGCATCATTTTTCAGCTTGTAAATATACAAACCTTCAGTGGAAACATCTGAGGGGTGTCGCTGCAGCAGTTTATCACAGGCAGGCTCACTCATTCCTTCACCCACTAGGGTGTTAACTCTGCCAAAAGTCATGTCCAAAAGATAAATGTGTAAATATCATAAATTAAACAAGGTCGTTAGCCCCGTCTACAGTTGGGAGGGGGGGCAGTTTAAATACTGTGTGACCTGTTAGTGTGATTCATTTCAGCTGGTTTGAAATCTGTCCCTCAGCAGAGGACTCTGGTCATCTTCTCATGATTTCCAAACTAATTTATAGGCTCACACTCACTCTTATGGGGATTTTACAATCACCAATGAACCTAGCATGCATTTTTGACTAGCAGGCTCTGTGTACTAGAAGTCATATGTACGAGGATATACAATAAAAGTACTACATAAGTATTTTAATTTACCCCTGAGCATGTTTTCTTATGTTTTGCATACAGAAGTAAAGTATCACCTCAATAAAGCTGTTTTTTCCCACTTCTGCATAAATGCAATACAGAAATACGTAACTTAAGTTAAGATATGTCATTGGAAATAATGTACTGCCTCCTCAAGGAAATGAAAAAGCCATTTCTGAAAGTTTTAACAGCACTGGTTGGAGGCGCCACAGATTCCAGCAATGCTTTTGATGATCTCTGATCATCACTGCTTAAAAAAAGAAAATAAAAGGAAAAAAACACCTTTGCATCAGGTCACCTCTAACTTCAGTTACAAAACCTATAAAGACCAAGGATGAGCTACTCTGCAGCTCTGAGTTTACTGACACAGAAAAAAAAGGCCTTGCACATTCCACATGTGTTCTTTCATAAAAATGACTTTTCTGTCCAGTGTTTTCTCATTCAGAAGAAACACAGCCCAGTCCCCTCAGGTCTGTGGGAAACATCATCTCTCTCCGGAGTATCTTCAGCTGACAGTTCCTGGGAACACGTCTACCACCAGTGTATTGTAGCAAGCTTCATCCCCCGCTGTAGTTTACAGGCCTCAGGTCTGAGCCCATTCCTGAATTTGGTACAAAGTACCGCTCATAAAATATGAATTGTCAAAACAGACTGTGCACCAAAAATTCACGGCACGCTCATTCAGTATATCCACTCCAACAGAAGAAAGAAAGCTCGTGTCAACCTTAAATTTCATGGCCAAGACTCAATTTTACTCCAGTCCAGCTGTCACCGCCTCAGAAAAACACATCTGACTAACTATCAGCTTCAGTGAAGGATTTATCTCATTTAAGGTTTTGAATAAAAGCTACTGGCAGGGGGAACTATAACCTTGAACCGTGTACCTAAATTGTTTACTTCTTCTATCTATACGTGTTTTTTTTCCTTTGTGGTCTTGAGGAGAGCACAGCTGCGCACTTTAGATTTAGTCTGAGTTCATTTCTACAGCAGCCAGCCCTTTTGTTGCACTGCAAACACTGTGAATATTCTTCATCGCCGCCACGCCTGCCTCACTTTACCGTAGCCGTCTTTTAAACTTAACTGGGTAGGACATCGCCCTGCAGGGAGCTACCCCCACTGGCCGAATGACTGAGGGCTGTGTTCATGTTGCCATGACAAAAGTCTGCACATGCTGCATTCCTGCTGCTTGGACCTGTTATTCTTGGATGCCAAGCTAGTGTATGTGCCGTAAACAAACGGCACCCTCAGACAACAAGTACGACACCCCATTTCAACGTAGTTCAAACACTGTGTCAATTATTAGTCAAAACAAAACCCAATGAGTTGCTAAATGAAAAAACCTATATTCTATACACATAGAACCAAAAACACAAAAAACAAAGATGTCTGGAAATGAAGCCTTAGAATGCCTTAGAATGAAGGCAAGACATGCTGCATGTATCTATATTAGTAATAACTGGGGTAAGATTATTTCTTTCATTATGCACTTCGAGAAAAAAGTCAAAATGTTAAGAAAAAAGTCGAAATGCCGAGAAAAAAGTCGAAATGTTGAGAAAAAAGTCGAAATGCCGAGAAAAAAGTCGTAATGTGGAGAAAAAAGTCAACATTTCGTGAAAAAAGTCAAAATGTTGAAAAAAAAGTCGAAATATCGAGAAAAAAGTCAAAATGTCTTTATTATTTAGATTAATGTTGAAGTACAATCTCGAGGAAAAAGTCAAAATTTCGAGATTAAAAAGGAAAGGAAAAAGGAAGAAAAAAGAAGAAAGAAAAGAGAAAAAAAACAAAATAAAAGGAAAAAAGAAGAAAAAAAGGAAAAAAAAGGTCAAACATTTTTGAAAAAGCTCCAGGAGCCACTAGGGCGGCGCTAAAGAGCCGCATGCGGCTCTAGAGCCGCGGGTTGCCGACCCCTGACATAAGAAACACATAAGGAAATGTCCCATTTTATGAAAGAAAGAAGAAAAAGGTCATTTTGAATCTGCTGGCAACAACATCTCAGAAAAGTTGGGACATGTGACGTCACTGTGCAGCCGTCCGTCTTCTTTTAACAACCGTCCACGTTTGTCTGGGAACCGAGGAGACCAGTCGCCGGTGTTTTAGCAAAGGAATGTGGTCCTGTTCTCGTGTGATATAGGATTCAGACAACAGTCCTGGCTTATCTTTGTCTCTTTTTTTTTTTTCTTCAGTATGTGCCAAATTTATTCCGATTGGGGAAAGGTCTGAAATGCAGGCAGGCCAGTTCAGCGCCGGACTCTTCCACTGCAAAGCCATGCTTTTGTAGTGTATCCAGTATTCACTCAGCACCCCCAGATAACAAGCCAAAACAAAATCTTGTTTTTATCTACATTTCACAGTATCCCAACCTTTTGGGAATTTGTGCTGTATTTCATCAAACAGTATGAAAATATTCCTTTTATGCAAAGGGTTGTTCCTGTTAGAGGTCATGTTGGAATAAAGAGAAATGACAGAACTTTAATGAATCTATGCCTTGTGTCTTTGCAGGACCTCCACGTGCACACGCAACGGCCTGGTGGCGGGAGTCCAGAGCAAGTACTTTGAGTCCACCCTGGACCGGGAATGGCAGTTTTACTGCTGCTACTACAAACGCCGCTGTCCCTACTCCTGCATGTACGTTCTCGCTGTGCTACCAAGACATTTCCTGTAACTTTGAGCTCCTCTGTTGTGGGAGTTAGGATGAAAATCATCGTCCCTTACACACGGCTTGTTAAAGGAGATATTCCACCTCCTTCTCTATGGGAGCAGCTCTGAGCCAGAAGAGCGTCGTCATTGTGCCGCTGTTGCCCTTTGGGATGTGCTAACACATGATGAAACAAAGGATTAATGAGTTGTGTGTCAAAAGATGACGCAGGTGACACAGAGTCACGTGACGTCTCGCCTGGTGCAATATCCCAGCTTGCACTTCTGCAATTATGTCGCCTTCAGCTTTATCGATATGAGCAGTGTAAAGCTGACATATCAGCAACTCCCCAGAGCAGCTGTATTATGAGATTTCAGTGTGAAGTTGGCTAAAGACCAGCGTAAATGAGCCTGCCACTCATTTCTAATACGTTTAGTTCATGCAAAAAATGACTAGCTCTGGGTTTAACAGGAGACAAGCAGAGGTTTCAGGAGGTCACTGCTCCCCTCTAAGAAACATTTTAAACTCATATGTGCCCATAAAAAGCCCGCTCTCCACAATTTCCTTAATACTATCCAGTATGATACGAAATCATGTTCTTTGAAGTGTTTATTTCCTCATTTTCATGTGTTAGTTTCTACCATATTTCTTATAGATTGGGTATTAACCCTTGTACTGTCTTCGGGTCAAGGAAGGAGGAAGAGAAGAAGGGAGGAAAGAAGGAAGGAAGGAAGGAAGGAAGGAAGGAAGGAAGGAAGGAAGGAAGGATGGAAGGGAGAAAAGAAGGAAGGAAGGGAGGAAAGAAGGAAGGAAGGGAGGACAGAATGAAGGAAGGGAAAAAGGAAGGAAGGAAGGGAGGGAGGAAAGAAGGAAGAAAAGAAGGAAGGAAGGAAGGAAGGAAGGAAGGAAGGAAGGAAGGAAGGAAGGAAGGAAGGAAGGAAGGAAGGAAGGAAGGAAGGAAGGAAGGAAGGAAGGAAGGAAGGGTAACCTCGTGACAAGATCACCAACAGTAAGAAGCAGTCAGTCAGCTGAGGTAAATATAAAAATAATTATTTTATTATAAAGTCAGAATCAAGACAGAAAAAAAAGAGGATTTCAGGGAATACAAAAAAAGAAAAACATTCTGCTACACAACAAAATGAAAGGAGACAAACTAGGTATTTAGATACCACTAATGACCAGATCTCCAATGTGCAATAGTGCTTTGAGGTTCCCAGACTCACTAGCTTCAGTATACAGAAATCACAGTGATCTCAAAAGGTGCTCAAGCTCGGTCTGAATAGACACAGTGGACTGGAGCAGGCTACTTGCTCCACGACTCCTGCAGACACAAAGACCCACTTAAAAGTTTGCCAGAGATGCATATACATAAATACACCACTGGCCTGGTGCACACTCACCTCAGTACGGTGTACTACTTTACAGACACACTTCACACTGGGCAACATGACCTCAGTCTGGCTTCTTACTGTTTAACCCAAGAAGCATCAGCTCTCAATTGGTGTCACAAATACCACACTGAAACAAACAATAAAACAAAACAAAAATCGTCACATTAAAAAGTAGTACCTGCTCAACACCGGCTCAGGCATAACAGCAACTACCCTCAGTGAAACTGCACGGCCAACAACATTGACAACACTGCTGCACCCAACGCCACAAGGTGGAAATGTTTGTTTCCTCGACCCCGCCCGGTGTCACAGGTATATATGCCCTGCCTCAAAACACCTGGCCAATGGAAAGGTTCCACCTGGCCACAGAAGGAAGGACAGAAGGAAGGTAATTTTGACCCAAAGACAGTATAAGGGTTAATAGCAAGTCTATGACTACCACAATATTTTTACTTTTTAGTTGTATACAATTTTGTTTTTGCAAATGTTTTGATTATGTGAGTGGGTCAAAGGTTTGAAAAATCCACGTACCAAATACGACACATTTGGTGATGGCCAGCTGTATCCACGAGTGCTTTAAAGATGCAGAGCTCGAAACATGTTTCCTTCAAACACAGTGAATGAACCGGCAGGTTAGAGTTTACGCGGCTAACTCTCCAGACTGCTCAAGAGTCTTTGTCCACCTCTCACAGGAAGACGAGCGACGTTCCTGAAAACTACAGGGAAGAGGGAGAGATGATCGTCCCGAGTTACGGCTACTTCGTCCGAGGAGCCCAGACCACCTTCAGCGGAGTGCTGAGGTTTGTCCACAACTGCTTTCTGTTTTCTTCCAGACATTTTTGATGCAATTTGGCTGAAGTTGAGACTTATCATCTTCTCATCAATAATAAAAAAGCTAGGTTGTATGATTTTCTGGCCGTTGAGACAAAAACCTTGTGAAAGCTTTGATCATTTTGTGATTGCTGACGTGATGCGGTTTATCCTTTCTTTCAGAGATCGGCAGTGGAAGTACATCTTGTGCAGAATGACAGACTTTGATTGTGAATTTGAGAATTTATAGACTTGGAAGGAGCATTTTATTGACTCATAAACACTTTAAATACATAATCGCTGCTTCTTTAAAGCCAAGCCATAATATTGACATAACAGAAAACTCATATAGTTCATGTTTTCATTCATATATTTACTTTTAATAAATAGACTAACTTCAGGAATGTGACATGAGCTTGTAATCACCATTTTTATTAGTTTAGCATGGGAAAAGATTTATATCATATAACTGTTAAAGTAAACCACGGGTCCACGTGAGATCTGGACTGAACTAGGAAACCCTGGCAGCCTGTGAAAGTGTTCTCCACAGCAAGAACAATTATCTGATGCCGTCTTCATGGGAGTGAAAAACATGGATGATGTCACCTGACTTTCAGGCTCGTAAAAGCGGCCTGGCTGGGGTATTCTCTTGGTAGTAACGTTTGAAAGAAACGCTGGGATAAATCAGTTCCTGGCAGCAAGAGAACAGCAAACAATAAAGTGTGATGCCAGTCCATCCTTCCTTCATTACATCACGTTAGGTTTGGCAGTTATATCCTGTATTTAAACTTATGTAACTGTGTGAAAATGGGAATTAAAATGTATTTAATGTGAAACTTTGCTGTTTTCAGTTTAAATACAATAAAAAAGGGTAAATTAAATGGATAGACTCCATCAATGTGGAACTATGAACATCTCTGAACACTAAAAAGGCTCAGGAAAACCTCTCCAAAAGCACATAGACAACAAACACAGCCACAGTTGACTAGATGTTTTCAAACTACTCATGTTGCCAAAACACAAGTCTTAAAGCCAGCCTGTGTTTGTGTGCTCACGTGCTGCTTGGACCGCGCTGGGATTGGGGATTACCGTCAACAGCTAATCACTTCTGGGCCATGATATCACAGCATGAAAACACGACGAGGGGATGAAACAGAAATGAGTTTTGGCAATATGATTCACTTCAAAGAGCACGAAGAGAGGATTAACTCACACATTATTATTATTATTTGAATATACTGTAAGTCTACAATTTATAAAGCTGCATTGAGTTTGTTTGATATGGGAAAGATGGGAAAGATGATCTGGTTTTGTGCAGAACTACCATTAGGCTCACTAATGATGATATCTTGTTTGTGCATTTCTAATAACATAAAAGATGACGCAGGGAGAAGTGGTCCACACTTGTCACTGTGGATCAGCAGCCACACAATTGGAATCAAAAATACCGTAAATGTTGTTAGTTTCCTTTATACGACGGAGTATTAGGGCCAAACTAAGACAAAAAAAAATTTGGAAATTACGAGAATAAAGTCATAATATAATGAGAATAAAGTCGTAAAATTACGAGAATAAAGTCATAATGTTGCGAGAATAAAGTCGTAATAGAATAAAGTCGTAATATTATGAAAATAAAGTCATAATATTACGAGAATAAAGTCGTAATTTATGAGAATAAAGTCGTAATTTATGAGAATAAAGTCGTAATATTACGAGAATATTGAGAATAAAGTCGTAATAGAATAAAGTCGTATTATGAGAATAAAGTTGTAATATGAGAATAAAGTCGTAATATTACGAGAATAAAGTCGTAATATTACGAGAATGAAGTCTTAGCATTACCAGAATCTTGTGAAGTTATATTTATATATTTATAATATATTTAATATTACGACTTTATTCTCAAAATTTTACGACTTTATTCTCGTAATTTCCATTTTTTTTTTGTTTTAGTTTGGCCCTAATGCTCCGTCGTACCTTTAAATTATTTGCCTTTAGAATATGTGATTAACAGGTTAGATGAAGCAACCAGTCAAACAAATCATTTCCTTTCACAAAGAGGAAAAGAAGACTGCTCGGCTGCTCGCGATCCTAAGCCGGTGCTCTTAGCCGGCAGCGCCGCTAACATTAGTCCAGGGCCTGCGTGCTCTCCGTCCTCCACTCCTGCAGCAGAAGATGCCGACGGTGGGAAGGAGATGTCTTTCTCCACAGCCAAAGATGTCAACTATGGTGGTGTAGCCCTGTTTTTTTAATTGATGGATCTTATAAATTATGTTATCAGCATCTCTGGGCCGGGCATGGCAGTTCAGCCACAGATAAAGCGATGGTACATTGTGTGTAATTAACTGTTTAGCTGCTAAAAAATAACAATAAAATGAAATGGATAACTAGGCAATGTGCAAATACTGGCCCATTTCTGGGCAAAATAAATAGACTAGTCTTAGATGTCACTGTTTATAAAACAGGTGTTTATCCTTTGCTGTATAGCCTCTTGAATTAAGACTGAACCCACATCTCTAGAGAACACTACAACACTGCTAAAGACCCCCCAAAAGAGCATAAAATCATCCCTTACGAGCCATCCAGAGTAGGTACTAACTTACAGGGTTATAAAACCTCCAGCAGAATAAACCTCAGCGAAGGCATCGACCTGCCTCCACCTGCTGGGGGTCTGAGTTGACGGGAGAGAGACACCGACAAACATAGAGATCAATCCAGGGATGTCTACCTGGAGACACAAAGGAGAACATTAACTCGAGAAATAATACATTTACATGCCAATAAAGTAAAGAGAACGTGGTGAGGAAAGAGCCCAATGCATCATGGGAGGTCCCAGAGCTGTCTGGGCCAAGTACCATCTAACTTATGGGTTGAGGATCATGCAGGATTAAGATTTATTACAGTTCCTCAACTGGCCACTAGAGGCTGGCTGCAAAAGCACGTCAATCTCTATTGACCCAAATGTTAAAATATCCAACATATAAAGCAATAAATGTATTTCTAATATGATTGACTGACAGTCGGTCCTGCCAATGGCTAGCTACTATCAATTTCTCATCCGTAATCGTCATGCTACAATGCTTAACGAAACAATCAACAGTTTGTACTAAATTACGGGCACTAATGAGTCGACGTCTCTTACGGGATATTCCACTGTAAATATCTGCCGGGGGCTCTGCAGCTACTGTGGCTCTGTGGATCACAGCTAACTTTGATTGACATATGGTTGGCATGTTCCTGGCTTCCTGCGCAACATGGCTGCGCTGCAGGCTTAAATTGGTGGCTAAAGTGGCTAAATTATGAGTTTTTGTCGCGCAAGGTACTGTTTGTTACTGTCAGTTTGTAAAAGCCTGTTTCTAACGCTGTTTTAGCAGTGTTTTATTGAGGTTTTAATGGGAGCACCACGGATATAGTACCTATGCGAAGTCAATGGAATCCGTGGTCGACATATATACACGGATTATTACATTATTATTATGTATATATTATTCTTTATTATAAGAGATGGTTTTATCCCAGTCTTAAAGGAAGAAAAGATGTCTGCATCCTGAACACTACGTATAGGAGCTGGACACAGAAGAGCCTGGGAGCCTCTGCTTCCTATTCTGCTCTTGAAAACGGTATAAACCACAAGTAAGCCTGAGAAGGAAGTGTTCTGGTGAGATAATGTGAACATTTGAGCTCTTTAAGTTGAGGAGTTAGCCCCTTAAGCCACTTAAGAGCCTTATATGTGAGAAGAGGGAAAGTTATATTCTATCCTAGGACAGGAAGACAATGAAAAGAGCTAAGATTAGAGGAATATACGGCCTGTTCATCTTCATTAGTATTTGGATCATCTGGAAGCCGTTCAGAGTCATTTCAAGAAGTCTTATGAATGAGGAATTGCTGTAGTCCAAACTTAAGAAACAAATGCATGGACTTGTTTTCACTCACTGGATTTTTCTTACTTTACGATGTTGCAAATGGCGGAGGAAGCCACTGCCATATTTAAGTCTTTAATGGAATGATTCCTTTCACTTTACAACAGTTAATGAAGTCGGTCCACATTTATATTATCTTAGCAAACCCGAGCTGGCCTCCGTCTGTTCTGCTTGGTAGTTTTAACACAATCACATACCTCAGATTTAGTGCCTGGTGGAGAGTATTTTTAAACAAAAGACAAAAATAACAAATGTGATTGAAACTTGCAATGATTTTTTTTTCCCAGAGATTTCCACCACACACTGTTGTTGAAGCTTTACCTTTCAAGGTCGAGTAAGCAATTTCTGGATGACGTCACGTCTATTGAGCAAAACACAGAGAGCCACCTCTCCCCTCCTCCTCCCCGCCATCCCCCCTGTCAATGATTGGCTGTAGCAATGTTTGTTATGGTTTGGATTGTTATCAGTTTATGGAGCCCGGGCTGTTTATGAAGGCCGTGGGTTTCTTTTTCTTTTTTTTTTTTTTTTTTTTTTTACAGCGTATCAGGAGATGGGAAACTGGCCAACGGTGAGGAGATCTCTGGGAGAGAAATATTGTGGAATCAATAAACTTTTATTGTAACACAAGTGAGATCCTAAAAATGCTCTGAATGATTAATTATCCATAAGTCCATCTCCATGACAACCGGCGGCCAAGCTTCATTCATTATACAAAGATTGCAATGTAGGTAAAATGCACGATAAAATGAATTTGTATAGTTTATATAGATTTCTTTAATTGTATGACATAACTTGGTTGTGACATTTTCTCCAGAATTCTTTAAACCTTTTTTTGAGCACACCATCAGTTTTTATTCAAATAAAAACAATCGGTGTGTCCAAAATGCCATACTAAACAGTATATACTAAAAAGTATACTTAAATTCGGCACACTTTTGAGTAAATATCAGTAGTGTGCATTAATTCGGACGTACTATTCAGAGCGCACACGTCAGTTCCTGCCGTTGGGAGGAAGTGACGTGTCACAGCAGCAGTAGCAGCTGTTACCATGGTAACAGCAGCAGTAGCAGCACCGCTTCGCTATTTCCCGTTTATTCTAGCCGAAACAAGATGAAATTATATAATATTATTATATACGCTGCATTGCATTGTGGGAAATTTCTGCTCGGCTAGTGTCCATCAATCCACACTAATACATTTCTCCGGAATGAGTATGGATAGAGCTACTATTGAGTACGTTCTAATGTTTCGGACGCACTAAAAAATCTCACATACTCATTTTGCATACTCATTAGGGTGGAAGTATGCAATTTCAGACGCAGCCAATGTGTTTTTATTTTTTTATATCTACTATGTGAATTCAGGGAATGGAGAAATACAGCCCATTCCCCAAGGGCCGAATAAAGAGCCTGCCAGCCGCTTTCTCTTCAATCTTGTTCCACTTGTTGGGTCTTTCTTCCCCAGCTCAAGCCCCCAGATCTATTGAAAGTTAATGGGGTGGGCTGGCTGCAGGTCAGTGGGCTCACTACACTGGCTTACAGAGAGCAGGGACCGGACCAGCAGCTTACAGCTTTATTGTTTATCCTAGCTGCCGTCTCGGGGCACGGGGCCAAATGCTGCTGTGATACACAGCTGTGCCTTGGACCAGCGACTGGTGGTGAGCCACACGCCTGCGAAGGCCTGCTGCCCTCAGAGACCGTGTCCCTGCGGGGGGAAAGCCTCTTCCTGAACTGGATGATGAGGGGAGATATAAAGCCCAATTCCATCCTCTCTTCCGTTCAACATGTTTTCATTACAGCTAGATGAAAAATGACCCTTTCAAAACAATATTCACACTGGCTGTAATTAAAGTTTAGAAGGAGCCACACAGCTATTAAAGTCTCCTCCACTGCGACCACTTTTAGAATCTGTAGTTAGCCACCATGTAATTAGGAGCTAAGTATACATTTATGCTAGAGAGGAACGGTGTAGGGAAGAAGGATCTAAGTTGTGATCAAGACTTTTATTTTGAAAAGAGTGAATGTTTAATTGTTTAACTGTTCATTTTTAAAAAGCTCAGTGGAGCATATTTAATTGCAGCATGTCTTTTGTCACAATTTATGAATGAACTGGGGAGATACAGATACATCATGTGACAGAGGAATGTCACGTGAGCCATCGTTATCGTCCGTGGTTAACCTGCAGGTCCGATGTTATGCTCTAGATCAGTGGCTGCCAAACCTTTCCTGCTGGGCCCCCGTTTGCTTTATAAGAACATTTCAATATGTTCAAAACTTCAGAAAATACAAAAAACACATATTTAGGAAAAGTCAGGGAGTGAAGGAGCTTTTTTTTCCCTCCTGTGTAACAATATTCAACATTGCTATCATTACATTAAAAAAAAATGCCTCTGTGCAAAATATGTTTAAACACATGAACAAGTCCCCGTCAAACAAGCCCTGCGAAAAACCTGTCCAGTGACCAAGCATTCATTTTTTCACTCATTCATACCATAGTATCCCATAATGCAATATGCCAAGCGGTTCATTTGAGCCGGATGCTGCCAGAACAAGATCCGGCACCTCCAAATTTTGGATACCCTGTGTTCCGGTACTTATTTGGGCATAATACCTCCTACTAAAAAATAAATAAAATAAAAACATTTTTAAAATGTGTCAAATAAAATAGTAATATGCATATATTAATTTAACAAACAAATCCCAAAAATGAATGTTGTTGATTAAGATTTATCGTCATTTAAAAGAGTCAGACATCTGTTGATGCACAAAGCCGAGCCAACAAACCACGCCCTGACACAGGAAAACAAACTTTTGAAATTCGTCGAAGAGCAACCAGAGAGGAAACACGGTTACAATTTCAATTCAAATACGTCAAAAATACAGTTAAATTCATTGTCTTTTTTCCAAAAGAAGGAGTTACATGACACTCCACAGTGGCCTCCACCAGCGGTGATGAGGGAACCAGCTATAGTCAATGATGAAGACCGGCTGCAGCACGAGGCTAGCGCAGCAACTTCCAGCCGGGTTCCCTGACAGCTGGCCCAGCCCGGGCAGGAAGCTGGTGCCGTAGAGTAACATGCAATACATTGCAGGAATTCTCTCTCAGTCAAGCTATCAGTCGAGCTCTCCGTTGAGAACTCTCAGTCAAGCTTCAAAAACGAGACATTACCATCATTTCAGCACAGAAGACAATTTGGCGGGAAATCCATGTCGGCTCGGCCTGGGCGCTACACTGAACTGAGCCAATGGGGAATCGAGGAAATTCGTTCCATGGAATCAAACTGAATGGAGGAAAATCAAGCAACGAAAATCTCCACCCCAAGCAGTTTTTCCTAACTGTGGCCAAGAACTTGGAGGAAAGTATGTTATCTCAAGGAGGCCGGATGCCATAAAACTGGAGATAACAAGTTTATTGAGGAGTTGAAAGTGATTTACTCACAGCAGCTACTGTCCCGAGGACGCAAGTGCGCTGTATGGAGAGAGTCGCTGTGCCAGCGCTTCAACATTGCCAACCCACGTGCGTCATACGGGCCTACATGCAGGAAAAACAGAGATTCAGAATTCAGATGGAAAAAGATGAGTTGATGGAGTGACTTGTTGCTGTCAACAGCATTCCCATTGCAAGTGCTGCATGTGAGCGCGTATTTTCTCAAATTGCACTCCGAACCGCTCTCATCTACCACATCTCTACAAGCAAGCTTGAGAAGGAAGTGTTCTGGTGAGATAATGTGAACATTTGAGCTCTTTAAGATGAGGAGTTAGCCCATTAAGCCACTTAAGAGCCACTCCCAACCGCTCTCATCCAGCACATCTGTACGGTTCCCAAATCTTATTGGACCCCCCCTGGCTAAATTCAACCCAGTTCTGTACGTGAGGTCGTGGGTGGCCAAAGGACACAGAACTGCCACAGTAAAACCCAAAACAAACAGGAGGAGAATCTGGACATGCAACAATCTTTGAATGATAATAATGGGGCATTCGTATGATTTATTAGAAGCTCTTTTTTTAAATTTTCATTAAAAAATAAAAACAAAAAACATGTTAGACCTGTTGAGACTTAATTGCTGACTGTAAACTGTAGGTCCCACTTGTGGTGAGGTGGGCATTTGCCTCTCCTATAGTCTAAAATAATTGTAAATTATCGTCATAACATTTATACCATGGAAATAATTTGAAATTGAGGCTTGTAAGTCAGACAGAGTGGGCATTTGCATGTTGTTTTCAGCACGGACCTGTGCCTGTCTCGTCATCCCTGAGCTGTCATATTTACTTTGCCTTCCGGCACCTTATGATTTAAAAATGAAGCACTGAATATGCCACGACAGCAGAAGATGGTTAAAGCATCACACTGCTGGCTTCCAGTTGTGCCATAACATAACTGCTTTTACAGTGATGTGAGCACCAAACCATTCTGCAGTACATACTGTATACTCCACTGAATACTCAGTATGTAGTATGCATGCTCAAAAACGGCCAAGGATTAGCTCGCCAACCTGGAGCATGAGCCGGTGAAAGTGAGAAGTGAGAAAGTCTTGATGCAAATGTCCGTTTCAATCTCATTTGAAGGACTATATCAATACTTTCAGGAAGAATCGTCTGGCTCTTGCTGTTTCATGTCCCTGCTTTCGGCAACAACCAGCAACAAGTAATTCTGATCTCTCATCCCTGTGGTCTCCTGCAGCAACTGTGTATTGCTTCACGCCACTATGTTACACATCAAAGATGATGAAACTGGTTCACACAAATACAGTTACATCATGGCAGGAGCTGTTTAAGGCCTGTACATACAACGAAAGACCTCTCGCTCCCACGGCTGCAGAAAACAAAGACATCATTCTTTTTCGTGCAGTCTTTTTTTAGGATTTGTTTGTTTTCAACACATCATCTGGGCAGGGCGTCTTGTGATTGGTTCAGACAATAAATTGGTTTAAGCTTTCCACTGGTGAGTAAGCTTGTGCCACGACTCTTGTTTCCCCATCTCTTCTGCAACTGAGTAGTAAGAAGAAATTCTTGTCCTTCTCCCCTTCAAACATTTTTTTCTCCTCCTCCTTCATCAACTCATAAAGTATCACCTCTGCCACTGTCGCCGTGCGGTCGCTGGTTTGTTGTTTCTGTCGCTGGACACGTGCAGCAGTGGGAGGGTCCTGCGAGGACTTCCCAGACACTTGGGGTTCTGATCAAGTACGAAATGTCCTCGCAGGAAAGAACACATTTCTCTGTTCTTGTGCAGTATGTAACAACCTTCAGAGACTCAGGAGAGTAATGACCGAGCAAAAGGCCAAGTAAGGGTAATGTTGGACAGTGTTGTAGGAACAACTTTGCCTCTGTGCCTATAGTGGCCCGCTAGCTCAACAAAGGTTCCTTTGTGCTGCTTTAAAGTGGAACAAAATGGCTTGGAACACACAAAATAAATGAAAAATAAATGGTAAACTGGCAGGTAGAGTGGGAAACATGAAAGGCATATCCCGCTCATCCAGCTACTTTCATCCTTCCTCTATTGGACTCAGAGATCAGTCTCAGAGCAATATTTTTGAAGGATTGCTCAAGTCTGATGTTCGTACGACATCCAAAAAGTGAAAAAGAGGCGTGACAGGCTAATCCCAACTTTCTGACATGAAATACAGCCTTCAAATGATGCAACCTGCTCCGTCCTGTGGAGGCTGTTTGAGAACGGTTTGGTTATAGTTTATAGACACTAACGTAAGTGACTAAGTGAAGACAGGTGTGATTTTACCATGTCAGGAAATACAACACAGCATGACATAACATAATCAATAATTAGTGTAGGGATTGTACTATGGGAACTGAGGGAAGTAAATGTCAAAGAATAAAAAAAAAAAACGAAATAGGAAACTATCAAAAGTTGGCAAATGCCTCAAATCATTCGTTCAAGATGGCAGCAATAATTCTGTCACATCTTGAAATCCCTTTTCACAGCTGACGGGACTCTGACACATCGTCCGTTTGTATTTACAGCGCATGGCCTGACCCACATTTCACTGCAGACCGTCCATAGTTGGATGTGGCTTAAAACAGCAAATACTAACCTAATTTGTGCAGGACGTAAGTCAATACTCATCTGCTCTCCACTATTCGGCTAATCAATGCCTTTTTGATTGATGGCAATCAATAATAACCTTTCTGTGGTTAACAGTTTTTTGTCTCCTCTCAAATGTTTCATCCAGCTATTGATATTTCTCTCAAACCAGATTTTTTGAAATTCAATTAACGAGTCCAAATCAAGCCTTCACAGTGCAGAATCACTGAAGTGTAAAGTTGACTTATTTCTGAATAGGTAGTGCAGACTCCCCCGAGCGCCAGCTGTGTAGAAATAAAGAACAGCTTTTGTATCAATATTGAACTAGAAAATGACTGACTGCAACAATGATTTACCACAATGCCTCCTTTCATCCAACACCAGTCAGCTCTGAATAAAAATGGGAGCAGCATGTGATGATTTCGTACTCACAGCCAACCCCTCTCCCTCTCTCTGCCTCTCTCTCCCTCTCTCTGCTCAGACACTGAAGCGAGCTGGTGTGGTTGACGCCCGACTTCATTAGATTTGATCCTGCGAGGCTCCACGCAGCCAGAGCTTACACTGAGACCAATAACAGTTTCTCAGAATAACTGCAATCACGCTGAAATTCGTGCCACTTTTGGCTGCCCCAAATGAATTTGTTAAGCGCTCAAAGTTCAGAGCTGAGCAGGAATGTAATCAAATCTGTCGTCTCTGTACCTATTGATAACAGTGGTTACATAGTGGCTTATCGACAAGGTCTCCTTTAAAGTTTTCAACACAGGAAATCTCACTTGATACTTAAATACTGTATATAAAAAGCACTGATCAACTATCTCTCTCAGATCTGGACTGTCTGTGGGGCCGTGTCTCCTATCAGTCCTAGGCCGTACTACTCATGAAACATGCCTATCACTGCTGAGACATACACTTGGCAGTCCTGCGCCACTTCAGGTACCTACGGCTATTCTTAGTGTTTCATTATAATATTGCAAAGATCAAAGTGAACGCGTCACCTATGTGTCAAATCACAGGTCAGACTGTGAGCCTTGAAGATTACTGGCTGGGTCCGGTAATCTACTGAGCTATGCGGGGGAAAGCAGATGTCGGTTTCCAAAATTAAGCCCGTGCAGAATTTTGGAGTTTGGTCTTTGCGAAGGAAAGGAACTTTCGCTTACTAATGCAAATAATGCTCACAACCAAGCTATGACTAGAAGTGGTCGGTTGAAATGCATGTACAGATTTACATGTATGAATCACAGGCAGCATCAAGAAGTACTGAAGTCAAAACTGTGAACTTCAAAGCAGAAGCTGTAACTATGAAAAGCATATATGTGGATGCAAAAGTATTTATTCACTGCCTTCCCACAAGACAGTAAAGGTTGTGATCAGTACTCGAGTTGTAAAAAAAAAGAATCAGGGGGGATGGTGGATTTTATCATATGGGGACAGATAATTTGTGCTGATTACAAATAATATAATATATTACAAATAATAGCACTGACCAAAACACCTGCAGAAATACTGCAGGAATGACATAGAGCAGTTAAATGCAGCCTTCTGTAAGCTTTAAATATCCACTGGGCTTACATCAAATACATCAAAACACAACAATAAAAAACACTTTTCTGAACTTATCAATATGACTCTGTCCTTCACAGGATAAGTAAAATGGATCACTGCAAGAACTCAAAATCTTAACAAGAATATTTGTCTTATTTCTAGTTAAAATGTCTCATTTTAGTAGATTTTAGTAGTAAGATTTTATTGCTTGTAATGAGAAGATACATCTTGTCCCACTGGCAGATTTTTCTACTTATTTCAAGTAAAAATTTACTTGAAACAGGTGAAAATTGTCAAATAAGTTATTTTCCTGGTGTTATTTTTCTGGTGATGACTCTAAATGTTGAAATAGCAGTAAAACCACATTCATTGATGAAATGACAAGGGATGGAAAGGGGGGATGGCAGTTTTACAGGGGGGAAGATTTTGGCTGTTTTGTACTGGTTGTGATGGTATGGAAGATGCATATTAAAAGAAAAGCAATAAATTTCACATTTATTTTAATTTCATTTAATTCCAAACAGTATAAACCCCAAACTGGTGCCGATCCGAACAAGGGAGACGTACAGAGTTGTGGTAACTTCAGGGGAATAAAGTTGATGCGCCAAACAAAGAAGCTGTAGGAAAGAATCAAAGACACTAGGCGAAAGACAGAAGTGAGCATTTGTGAGCAGCAGTGTGGCTTCATGTCAAGAAAGAATACTACAGATGCAGGATTTGCTCTGAGGAGCTCTGAGCTTCATCGTGTCTTTGTGGATCTCAAAAAAGCTTATAACAGGGTACTATGAAAGGAACTGTGGTACTGTAGAAGGAGGTCTGGAGTGGTAGAGGAGTATGTTGGAGTGGTGCAGGACATAGGAGCTGCAGGAAGGTGGTGAGGTGTGCTGTAGGTGTGACAGAGGAGTTGAAGGTGGAGGTGGGACTGCATCAGGGATCGGCCATGAGTCCCTTCTTGCTTACTGTGGTGATGGACATTGATGGATGAAGTCAGACAGAAACCTCCATGGACCATTATGATCTGTAGTGAGAGCAGGGAGCAGGCGGAGGACAATCTGGAGAGGTGTAGATATGCGCAGGAAAGAAGAAGGAGGAGAAGGTTGGCCACAGGAAGTACATGTGTGCGAATGAGAGGAACACATATGAGAAAGTGGAAAGTTGAGGTTACAGGGATAAAAGATGAAGAAGGTGGAGGATTTTAAATACTTAGGGCCAGTACCAATACTCCCCCTACCCCTACTTTTCAGCACTACCCCTAAATTTTGCGCGTTCCTGTGAGGGTAGTGTTGTCCCAATTCCTCTTTGCATCTAGGGGTAGTGGACTTTTGGAAGGCTAGGGGGTATCAATCTACCCCTTCACAGCTAGGGATTTCAGATGCTGACTTCGCGACCGAGGGCCAGAAAAATTTCCCAGAATGCTTTACGTCATCATTTGCAGACTCAAACAAAAAAACATGGCGGACATTTCTAATTTTTAGTGAATAAAATCAATATTTTGAGTTAGTTTCTGCATAAAAATGCGTTTTGATTACATTTCTAGCGAGAAATATATATTTTACTTTCATAATATTCACTCAGTGAATGTACATAATCACTCGCTTGCTCGTTGTTGCGAAGATCTCGTGAGAATAAAGGCTGATTCATGGTTCTGCGTTACACCAACGCAGAGCTTACGGCGTAGGTTACACGGCGCCGTACGGTGCGCGTCGCCGCGTAACCTACGCTGTAGTCTCTGCATCAATTTAACGCGGAACCATAAATCAGCTCCCGAGCCGGCGGCTCTTCTCATCCCTGCAAACATCGGGGCAAATTTCTTAACAGGCGTTATTTGGATAAAATGAGCCCAGGTTGGGGATCTTAACGGTTACTTTTATGCCTGAAAAAATATTAAAACTTAATAAAGTGGCATATTAACAGCGCTACAGCGGAAATTAAAACAGCTTTTATCTCTGGGCTTCCTGATATGGTGTGACGTATGTGCAAACGTAACTACGCAGTCACTTACGTACCCGAACATAAACCACGCAGTGACGGAGCAAGTGGTGTCCCAATCCCTAGGGAAGATTACAAGGGCCCTACGCCTGTGGCTTCGTTTTTAGGGCTAGTGGTAGTGGGTGAGGGCTAGGGGTAGAAAGTAGGGGGTGTATTGGGATTGGCCCTTAGGGTCAACAGTCCAGAGCAACGGAGAGTGTGAAAAAGAGGTGAAGAAACATGTGCAAGCAGGTTGAAAAGGTAGGAGAAAAGGGTCAGGAGTGATGTGTGACAAAGGAGTATCAGCAAGAAAGAAAGGAAAGGTGTACAACACGGTGGTGAGAGCAGCGATATTGTATGGTTTGGAGACTGTGGCCAGGAGGCAGAGCTAGAGGTAGCAGAAATGAAAATGTTCAGGGTCTCTTTAGTGACAAGGACGGACAGGATCAGTAATTAGTACATCAGAGGGATGGTACATGTTAGATGTTTTGGAGTTAAAGTCAAAGAGTCCAGAATGGTTTGGACATGTAAAGAGGAGGGATAGCAAGTTTACTGGGAAAAGGATACCAGGATGGGAAGTACCAGGCAGGAAGCCCAGAGGAAAACCAAAGAGGATATATATATATATGTATATATATATGGATGTAGTGAAGGAAGACACGC
The DNA here is from genome assembly GCF_033807715.1 of Cololabis saira. Classification (NCBI taxonomy): domain Eukaryota; kingdom Metazoa; phylum Chordata; class Actinopteri; order Beloniformes; family Belonidae; genus Cololabis; species Cololabis saira. Next base: position 9,536,069 of record NC_084599.1, on the reverse strand, counting down.
GGTTGGTTGGTGTAGGTGAAGAGGATGAAGAGGATACGGGAGGATGGAGACAGATGACTTGCTGTTTGACCGCTGAAGGGAACAGCTTAAAGGAAAAGAAGAAGATAAACCACAAATTATGCATTTAATTTGTTGACATACACAATTCCTCTATTTCAGATGTGCAAACAAAAAGAAAAAAGAATTGTGATTGTGTCAACAGGCGATTGTAAATGTGATTCCAACATCTTGCTGCAAAAGCTGACAGACTTAAGTCTCCTGAAGAAGTAAACTGATTGATTGAAACCTTTAATGTCCCTTCTGGGGAAAATCAGTTGTCAAACAACTCATGACATTTAAAAAATTGTGCTTTGACCTTTCTCATAAACTGTGTTAGTGTTGCATCCACGAGAGAGGCAGGAGCAGACTTTACTTCTTGAGGAGGCTTAGGTCCTTCAGCGTTGGCAGCATGATGTCTCATATCTTCTACAACTTGGTGAGAATGGATTTGCAAATTTCTCCTTGTGCAGTTCATAATGTTATTAAACGATTCAAAGACTCTTTCAGGGTTTCAGTGTGTGGAGACTCAGCCTGAGCAGGAGAACTGTGATCTCCAGTCCCTGAGATATCACCAGGTTTTTATGGCTTTGCCTTTAGACACCAGTACAATGGACTTGAAATCAAACAGGATCGCGAAATGATAATTAATTAATGTCATTAATTAAATGCATCAATGATTAAATGATTTAAGAAATCTGAAGGTATGTTGGTGTGAGAAGAAAAACAGCACAAGGCACCTGCTATCTCAGGCAAGGTCCTTCACTCATTAATAGCTCATTCATCATTTTCTTAAAAAAAAAATGTGTCAAACACTATGACACATCCATCCATCATCTATACCCGCGTATTCCTAGTTGGGGACATGGGGGTCTGCTGAAGCCTATCCTGGCCCTCTCTGGCGAAAAGTTAAAGGAGCACGAGGCTCCTTTTAAGAAATGAGACTCTCTAGCGCCACCCTTCACCACGACGGCCGTTGGGGGTACTGCAGCCAACAGTGAAGCCGGCACGGGAGAACGGGGAGAACGTGCATGCAGCGTCATGTGACGTCACATCCGCAGGACAGCGCAGGAAATTCCGTCCCGGAATTGCAGCACATTTTGCAGCACACAGCCTGTTCAAGGCAACGGAGAGATACACTAGAGGAATCATTCTTTTTGGTTTGGAACGCTTCATCTGACATTATTACTAGAAAACTTAAAACGTATACAAATTTTTTTCATGAATCCTGCCTCAATCCTGCCTCATGCTCCTTTAAGTGGACAGCTCTCCAGTCCATCACAGGGACAAGAGTACAACCCGAAACTCACGCCTGTCGTTCATCTAAAATCACTAACTAACATGGCAGGCTTGTTTTTGGACTGTGGGATGAAGCTGGAGTACATGGAGAAAACCCGTGGAGAACCAGGAGAACACGCAAACTCCACACAGAAACACACCTGCTGGGATTTTAAAAGACCCTTCTTGCAGAACCATCAACCAAGTCACCTCACTGTCCCTCTACAATAAAGATGTACACCTTTCAAATGACCTTCATAACTTTGCTATGCAAGAGAGAAGCCTTTAGATGCTTCCGCAGTGTTACAGGGGATCCAGGGTGGGTTATCACCATAGCCCGTGTTAGGGGCAGAATCAATATATTGTTTATTTTAATTTTTCAGGACACCTTGTGGTCTGGACCAAACATGAATGAGGAGCACCATCCAAGCTATTAACAGCAACCAGTCCAAAAGCCTGGCGCCTTGATGATATGATGTTGTATCAGTATTTTACACCCCTGGGATGGTTAAAGTGAACTTACAGAAACACATGCTCCCTTCAAGACTCCATCTTTTCCAAGGATTCCCATGTGTCTTTCATAATGATGACACAAAACCCAATTATGCCCTGATTACCAAACCAGGACCTAGAAGAAGAGGGTACGAGTACATATTCAGTCCCGACCTGTCCCAATATTTTGAAATGAAAAATGTGAGCCCATATTGTTGAATAAATTACTACGTTTACTTGCAGTCAAAATTCAGGTTATCGCTAATATTCCGGTTACTGAAACATTCAGAATATTCCATTTACATGGTAATTAATCATTTGGGATATCTGGATCAAACCAGCGATGCACGGAGAACGTCATGACGCAATTCCCGTCATTTCCGCTTCTTCTTCCTGTACCCAAATTCAAAACAAATGCTGCTTCACGCAACTTTTCGCTCACCTTCTTGTAAATCTTCTATCCCGGTACTTTCTACCGTCTACAAATGCAGAAATGTTCATATCCTTCATTACATTTATGAAGTGATTAGTCTCCTCCTGGTGTTGCGTTTCTCCGTGTTTATAAGAACTTCCTGGACTCAAAAGACCAGGATTCCTTGTGAACAGAGCATGCGCAGAAAATAAATTCATGTTCCGTTTGGCGTTTACATGACCGAATATTCTGATTTTAAAAGGAGTATTTCGGAATTCGCAAATTCGGGTTATTTAAAGGGGTTATTGGTGATTACATGGCTGTGCAAATTCGGGTTATTGCCAATATTCGGGTTTTAAAAGGGTTATTGACTGCATGTAAACGCAGTCACTGAGATATGTTTGCTGAAAGAATGCCACAAAATAGGCTAAAGGCAGGTCTAAGAATGTTCTATACCCTCCTAAAATAACACTTACATAACATATATCACAACATTTTTTTTATAACTTTATTTATAAGATTTTTCAATATTTGTAAGACAAACAACCCCACATATATCCCACCCTCCCCAGTTCCCACATACAAAGAAGATAATAGCAATAAAACATAATATGTAAACAAGAAATAAAATAAAAATTAAATTAAATTAAAAAAAATAAATAAAAAATTAAAAAAATAAAAAATAAAAAAAAATAAAAAAAATAAAGTACACAAATAAAATAACATTCGTAATAATAACAGCAATAATGATGTTAAAATAAATAAATAGATGAATAACACATGGACGGTTAAGGGTTATACATTAGGCCAAACATTTGTTAGTAGTACAATTGAGGGTTTCCACAAATCCGAGTAACACTGTAAACATGACAAAAATAATACTACATACTACAATAATACTACATCCCTACATCATCGAAAGACAGCGTAAGGACGAAGTCTAAGAAAGTCTACAACTTTTATTGTAAAGCTGGTAACGTTGTACATTAATATTACATATCATACCAATACGGTAGAAGGATCTGAATCTAATTTGGGTGCATCGACACCAAACTGGACTTTTCTCTAGTTTTAAATAGTGGTGAAATGTGGGTGAATCTGCGTGCGTGCACACAGCTCTGTTCTCAGCCGGTGCAGGGGTGCGGGATCTGTGCTGGAGCTGTGTGCAGAGCCAGCAGCATGGAGCGTGACCCTGACCCAGCCCCAGGGCTGTAGAGATAGCCTGTTTATTTTAGGGAGCCTCTGCACTCTCTCTCTCTCACTGCTCTCACTTGAGGACAAAAACAGCTGTCTCGTTTCATGTCTGACAACAAGGGGCGCGCTGCAGCGCAGACCTCCACAAGTCTCCCTGACCAAGTCATTACCGCTGAGCTGCACCACTTCTCCGAGAAGAGATCAGCCCCAATCAGGGCCCGTGAACACTGAAATATATTAAGTGTTAGAGGCAAATTAAAGGGTCGGGTCAATCAAAACATCTGTCATTATGACTGATAATTTGATCCCCCTTTCCTCATCAAAAAGAAAAAAACCCTGAAAAAAGGTTTTAATAACATTAATAATTCAACAACAAGAACTTTTTGCACAAACAACATTCTTGTTAGTCTAGATAATCCACAGACTCCACTCTCAGGAATTTTAATAGGGATTGTTTCTTTTGTAGAAAGTCAGTGAAGTGAAGACTTTTTGACCACAACAGCCGTAGCTGAGAGATCAGATCCCACTGTGGCTCAGAATCAACTTCTACTATTGCCTGTTTGCTCTAGTTAAAAGACTTCGATAGGTTTTTTTTCTGAGAATTGAACTGGTTCTGGTCACGCTGGAAAGAAAGACCATGAAAACTTTCCATTACAGCAGAATAACGGCTCAGTGAATTTCCTCTCATCTCCCAAGATTTTCTTGAGTCAGCTCTTTTAACTCTTTGTGACCTGATGGTATTTCAAGGATAGGCCACTGTATGCGATGGATGCCTCAGTCTTATCAGGCTTTTATGTGCCATGCACTGTACAAACATAGCTTTATAGGCTACAGGTCAGGGCTCGTCCATGACTGCTGTTTAACTATTTAGTGGACAAGTTTTTCACATATAGGCACAGTTAAAATCAGCTCATGCCCAATATGGAGGGATTGTTCCCCCCGAAATGGATCTTTTAAACCAGGGGTCGGCAACCCAAAATGTTGAAAGAGCCATATCGGACCAAAAACACAATAAACAAATATGTCTGGAGCCGCAAAAAATGAAGTCTTGTATAAGCCTTAGAATGAAGGCAAACACATGCTGCATGTATCTATATTAGTTAGAACTGGGGGAAGATTTTTTTTTTTTATTATGCACTTCGAGAAAAAAGTCAAAATTTTGAGAAAAAAGTCAAATTTTGAGAAAAAAGTCGAAATGTCACGATTAATGTTGAAGTGCAATCTTGAGAAAAAAGTCGAAATGTCACGATTAATGTTGAAGTGCAATCTTGGGAAAAAAGTTGAAATGTCGAGGAAAAAGTCGAAATGTCGAGATTAAAAAGGAAAGGAAAAAGGAAGAAAAAAAGAGAAAAAAAGGAAAAAAGAAGAAAAAAAGAAAAAAAAGAAGAAAAAAAAAGAAAAAAGAAGAAAAAAAAGAAAAAAAGGAAAAAAGAGAAAAAAGAAGAAAAAAAGGAAAAAAGAAAGAAAAAAAAGAAGAAAAAAAGGACAAAACAGGTCAAACATTTTTGAAAAAGCTCCAGGGAGCCACTAGGGCGGCGCTAAAGAGCCGCATGCGGCTCTAGAGCAGCAGGTTGCCGACCCCTGTTTTAAACTATCATCATGTAGTAGAAAAAAAAAAAAAAAAAAAAGTTGATGGGAATCCTTTCCTTCTCAAACATTGAATTTCCCGAGATGTTGCCTCTTGACAGAGATTTTTTTTTGCAGGGAGGATTCAGGGGGCAGCCCTGCATTTACACAGCCTACTCATGTTCACCCTGTGATCACAAAATAAAAGTGTTGAGTATTAGAAGCTGGCTGAGAATTAAAGTTAAGAATAACAGCACTTCTTTCCCCCTCAGGATCTACGAAGCGAAATGCGTGTGATGTGGGAAGGCGGCCAAGACTTTGTGGGAAAAAGAGGTGTGTAAGTTGAGCTCAGTGGCCGAGTGGTTCCCTGCCTTCCCTTTGGTTTTCTCACTTTCGCCGCTCGCCGGGCGCCCCCCAGACAAGAGCATCATTATTGCTCTTGGACTCTCCGCTGGTGACTCTTCAGCTGTGAAATGGCAACGAATAAACGGAGGGTTTATGTTATGCAGTGGACGGGGCTGAATGGAATGATGAGTAAGCCGGCGTCTGACGTTTCCAGTGACTCGGACTCTTTTGTTCGTCTCTCATTAGCTGCGATGAGTGTCTGTTTGTGTTTCCTGGAAGGCTGAGAGTGAAACAAATGGTCCCACAGAGAGCAAAGGTATCAAACTTGTGCTGCATTAACTGAGTGTCCAAGTAGGTGAAAGGTGAAGGCTTTTGGTTTGAAAGACGTACTGGGGCTCGTCAGAGCGGTAATCTGCCCGTTGCTCGGAGGCCCAAACAGAAAAAAAGAGCAGGAATATTGCATTACTCCAAACACGCTCCTCTCACATCACTGAGCTTGTGGTTGTGTTTTCTGTTTGTGTGGAACTAAACCGTGAACCAGAGTTTAGATACACTCCAGGAGCTTCTCATGATATTGAAAATGCATCACAAGGTAGAGCGCAGTGATCCCAGAAACCACTTTCACGTTCGTCTCATGACATTTTCTCAAACCCGGTCACCTTCCCATCATACCAGAAACTTGGTCATACAGAACTCGGTGCCAGACTGCAGTGTTGTGTTGGATTTTATCATATGGGGGCAGATAATTTGTGCTGATTACAAATAATATAATATATTACAAATAATAGCATTGACCAAAACACCTGCAGAAATACTGCAGGAATGACATAGCAGCAGTTAAATGCAGCCTTCTGTAAGCTTTAAATATCCACTGGGCTTACATCAAATACATCAAAACACAACAATAAAAAACTGTTTTCTGAACTTATCAATATGACTCTGTCTTTTACAGGATAAGTAAAATGGATCACTGCAAAAACTCAAAATCTTAACAAAAATATTTGTCTTATTTCTAGTTAAAATGTCTCATTTTAGTAAAAGAAATCTCATTACACTTAAAACAAGACTCATCACTGGAAAAAACAACAATTTTCACCGGTTTCAAGTAGATTTTCACTTGAAATAAGTAGAAAAATCTGCCAGTGGAACAAGATTTCTTTGCTTGTAATGAGAAGATAAATCTTGTCCCAATGGCAGATTTTTCTACTTATTTCAAGTGAAAATTTACTTGAAACAGGTGAAAATGGTCAAATAAGTTATTTTTCTGGTGATGACTCTAAATGTTGAAATAGCAGTAAAACCACATTCATTGATGAAATGACATAAGGGATGGAAAGGGGGATGACAGTTTTACAGGGGGGATGATTTGGACCGTTTTTATTTCAGGGGGGGATGCCATCCCCCCTCATCCCCCCTCAACTCCAGTACTGGTTGTGAGCATCTTCGGTCCGCAATATATCAATGTTCTGAAAGTGCACATTTGAAGTCAACCTGTTATGTTTAATTAAAGATGATAAAAATGATTTTTATGTCTAAACTGACTTAAGAAGTCAAGACAAATGTGAAAAAATCCTGTGGGATTCGGGAGACAAGCCTCAATGCACGTTGACATATGGCTGGGATGGGGACCAAACCGTCAACGTTTCAGCTGAGGAATGATTTACTCCACCCGATCTGAGGTTTCCCCCAGTAAACAAAACAAAATCGTGAACACATTCACGGGGCTCGGGGCGTCTTTGTTCCAGAGGAATTCCAGCATGGTTTTGACTGGTCTTGCTACCCCGCTACATGGGTATTCCTGTCTATGGTGGTGTTTGTTTCAACAACCTGGATCACTGGGAGTCGTTGCTACTTACAGCAACTGCTTGGTTTCATTCAGATATCACAATTTTGACTTTGCCAAAGTCCCCTGATTCTTTCTATCAACCTCAACAGCTGGTTGTCTACATTCTGCCCAATCACATCTGTACATAGGGTTTCCACCTTTCAGAAATAAAAATAAGGGACGCCCCGATTTCAGCAGCGCAGGCGCCAAAAAAAGGGACATCCCCAAAACTTCTAAAATGCATAGAAATGTATTTATTTTATATGAAAAAACAAAACGCTTTGATTTAAAGTTTAAGTGCTTTAATAGCATTGAACTTGCACGACTGTACAGACAGACAACCGTACTAGCAACTGAAATTGCCTCCTATGCTATGTATGTCCATCAGCCCAGATGTATAATATATTATAGCCTACAGGTGAAGAATATGGTGTAAAAGTTAATTTATTTCAATAATTCAACTTAAAAGGTGAAACTAATACATGTATATTACATAGTCTCATTACAGGCAAAGCAAGATATGTTAAGCCTTTATTTGTTATCATTTTGATTGATTTGATTGAATTGTTTATTGATTTCATAATATATTCAAATTTTTTTAGATTTTTTATTTGGGGTTTTTATAAACTGTGAGTCATAATCACCAAAATTATAACAAATAAAGACTTGAAATATCTCACTTTGCATGTAGTGAGAAATAATATATTTGTTTCACCTTTAGTTGAATTTACGACAAATGAAGTTTTGCAATATATTCACATTTTCCGACCTTCACCTGTATATTATGACATCAATAAATAAGAGAAGCATAATATGTGTCCGTATTGGTTCAATACGGAACGCAACTTTCAATTCCCAATTACGGAACAATCCCGTATTTCAAGGGACGGGTGGCGAGCCTATCTGTACATGCATTTTAACGTGTCACTACGAGATTGGGCCTACAAGAGGGATCAATTCAAACTGGCTGTGGCCCGGCTGTGCGGTGTCATTCCAAGGGCACTTGCATTAGTCTACTAATGTGCTAGGTACTAGGTACGCTCTGCTGCTGAGGTGTTATCCACACGGGTCTGTTAGATTGGAGCCACCTGTCTGAGTAGCGTAACGAGCCAACTGTTTGACCACTTTGGCCCGGCCTGCCCACGTCCTGATGTCTGCGTCTCTGTGTCGGTGTGCAGGTAAGCGTGTGGTAGTGTTGTTGGATCTTTTGGGGAAAACCTTGGTCCTGAATAATTAGTTACTTGGTGCCATAGGAGTGTGGCAGCATTGATTAAAGTGATCATGTACTGTCCCGGCTGTTTGCTGCTGCTGAGTGCAACAGACCCGGGGCGTCTCTGTGTCGCCCGACTGTGGCCGCGGATCCGGTTCTCCTCACTACTACCCTTCCAGGAAGGGAAGCCGCTGAAGCCTGATATGTAGTTGGGATTCTTCTGGATTAGTCCCTCAGTGAAACTCGGTGCTACATGCTTTGTCTTTGCTTTGCCTCACCAGCAGCACCGCCTTTAGGTGTTACGTGGCTTTGCATTAATAGTCCTTGAGATTCCCAAGGAGGCGTTTTTGGACTTCATTTACATCATCCATGAAGTTATCATAGCCCCTCGTGCATGTCGCCACAATCTTGGTGTTGCTGGCAGGACTGGCTTGGTGAACGTGTTGCCGCACTAACATTGATGCAAATTAAACTTGTAATATAAAAGATGCCAAACGTTGTCATCTTCCTGACTAGAAAGAATTCAGACCACTATCACACCATCAACCAGCTTTAGACACCCCTAAAATGTCCGTTTTTAGCTCAGCCTGCCAGATAACACAATAAAGGATAAGTAGCACGGACAGCTTTGGTTATAAGCTCTTGCATCACCATCCTCTCGCTGGATTCTGTGCTGCAAAGCTCAGATTCTTTAACGCCTGACAGCCATCCTTCTTTGATGTTTCTGACAGCGTCAGAGGAAACTCAAACACTGAAAAGGAATTTAAAAACATTAAACTGACCCTTTATTTTTTAACTGAAGAAAAGGGTTTTTTCTCAAGTTTGCCTACATGCTCCCAGCTGCTCTCTGGTAAGTTTACTGCTGGCACAGAGACCCTCCTCTGTAGCATGTAATGGAAAAGTACTCGGCTGCCAGGAGAGCTGTAGCACGCTTTGAATCGCCGTGTCTGGCCTTGGGTGGAACAAGAGCAGGACAGAGAAAGATAAGGCCGCCTCTGCTCGCTGGGTTCTGCAGCTGTGTGTCCTGAGACAGACTGACTTCGTTATCTTGCTGCGAAGTCTGGGAGAGACGTACAGTTGCTTCTTCCTTTGTAACACAAAGGTCCAGTTCAGAGCCATTACTACAAGAGAATACGAGATTGACACTTAAGACAATTACCATTTCATAGCCACAGCATCCTGTTTCATTTGCTGCTCTATACTCAACAAATGTTCATGTGGAGAATACAAATGTATTTTTTCAGCCTGGAGAAGGCACAAGATGCAATTTAGTTCAGTAAGTTTGACATTGTGCTTATTTCTTTTTCAGTTGAGCAGTTACTCGCTGTAATATCAAAACTCTGTGATATTTCCTGATAAACCACTAGTTCCTGTTTTGAACAGAGTTTAGTGCTGCTACTAAACCACGAGATACTGAGACACCTTTCAAAGCAGTTAACACACAACTAAGAGAAACACAGTTCTTCCCCGTGCACAACAATTTAAAGGGGACCTATTATGAAAAACACGTTTTTTCTTGTTTTTACATAAAGTGGTCTCCCCTCACCCTGCCAACACAGAGAAGGAGGAAAGCCACGAAATTCTGCAGTGTCTGTACACTGCAGAATTATCCTCCAGTGTCATGTGACTTCTACGAGCCGTTCAGATTCTTCTCCCGTCCTTACGTAACGACGGGAGCAGATTTCCATAGGTTGGCCTCCGCTGCTGAAACCACGCCCACAACTAACTCTGCCGGCTGGAGCTCCGCCATTGTTCAGAAGCGGTGAATCGTGTGGCTGTTTCCACAGCAAGGGACAGTTTTTGCATCGACACTTACCCTCATAAAAGGATCTGTGCCCACAGTACGGACCCGGCAACTGCACACGAGTCAGCGGTAAGTGACGTAAATTTTTTTATGTTATTTATATTTGTCTACAAGTATGATCTTTGCATGGGCTAAGTATTTAGCATAGCTCCGGAGCACCGAGGCTGCTCACGGACCGGACTGGTGAGGAGCCCCAGGCCCCGGTGGCTCCAGTGTTCCCTAACAGAGTGTTAGGTAACACCGGAGCTCTATTAGTAATACATTTTTTTTTCTGTTCATGGTTTCAGATCTTCCCCTGAAACTGTTCAACGACACCTTCAGAAGACGCACGGTCCTTCCTTGAGCCAGCAATAGTGCATACATGTTATTTATATACAACTTATGTTTTATTTTTTTAACAATAAAGTTTGTGAACATTCAGTGTTGTGATTTCTTTACAGTTAACATAATTCATTTGTATTGTAACATAAGAATTGAAATGATGAGGAATCGGAGTAAATAACTGTGGTGTCCCTGTTTAGAATTCAATTAAATCTTCCTGTGTGAATTAGTGTGAAGACGAGGTGACCTGGATCCCTCTTCAGGGAACTAAAGGCTGAATTATGGTTCCGCGTTACACCAACGCAGAGCCTACGGCGTAGGGTACGCGACGATTTAATGCAGAACCCTAATTCAGGCGTAAGATCCGGTTACACTGTGTAACTGCATGTGAGCGTCCGACTATCACGTTCAGCTGCGTGACATTGGACACCTTCTGTCCACACTGAAACCGTTAAACTCGCGGCCAGTTAGGACATTCCAATACAAAAAAAAAATAAAGCAATGGAATTTATTTTGTCGCCGAAGCTCCCTGGCATGGGACACGCTTTGTGTACGGAGCCGCTGCTCTTCTGCCCGGAGGCTTTGTTCCCTCCCCTGCTACACGTCATTCAAGCAGCCAATCAGCACAGAGCCTCATTATCATAGCCTCCCCTCCCCTCAGAATCACTCACAGAAAATGAGGTTAGAAGCGGTAAAACTAGAGACATGGCCCACAGGCTGAATTTCTGATTTATGTAGAAAAAACAAGCTTTAGATTGTTTTTAAGACATTTAAGGCCTGTTCAAAATATACATTAAATCTCATAATAAGTCCCCTTTAAAAGATTTTTTTGCCTTGAAAATGCACCATAAAGCACAAATGTCACAACAAGAGAGCGTGCTTGTACACGAGCATGTACTGTATCAAACTCCTGATAAGTTGCTAATAAAAGACACATTAAAAATGTTTATATGTGCAGACACTAATTATACATCTTTTTTGTAACAATCTTTCCAAACACGAGTATTTCTATAGCTGGAGTGGGCCTCGTCTTTTCTTAATCTACATCCATCCGTCTATCAGTCCATCCATACTGACTCATTCCTGTTAGGGTCACAGGGATGTTTCGGGTACGAGGTAGGGGTCCCCCAGGATAAATCACCAGCCCGTCGCAGGGCCACATGTTCACATGGTTACAGGAGCATGCTCTTCATGCAAGTACATCTTTACTGACTTCCTGTCCTGTCATGTCAGACCCCAAACCAGTCAAGGCGGTTCGCCAACATGCTCGAGTTGGTTTCTCACGGATGTTTTTCTCTACAATTTTAACCAGTTATATTTTTTTTTTCTCCACATTCGGCTCATGATTTCTCAGGATGAGGGATGGACAGTTCAGTGCAATGTGAAGTCTGTTGGTCTCCTTAGGCAGATTTTTTGTTTGTTTTGTTTTGTTTATATATATATATATATATATATATATATATATATATATATATATATATATATATATATATATATATATATATATATATATATATATATATATATATTTGTGTGTGTGTGTGTGTGTGTGTGTGTGTGTGTGTGTGAAAATAAAGGATAACAAATTACGCAAAATGTTGCGTAATTTGTGCATTGAGACGACTTGCGCTGACACAACACAGGTAAAGTAAACTGAACTGACATCTAGAAGTATTTTTTGGATCGTGGGAGAAAATCCCAGTGCAAGGAAAATCTACCCACTTCATAAAACGTGTTTCCACTAGCAGGAGCTCAGGGTAAACCTGCCAGACAGGAAACTATAACAGGGCCAACCGTCTCTTCCCCCTCGCCCCCATTCTCCATAACACTGTAGCCGAACAAATAGCCCCGCTGACCACAAGGTGGCGGTATACTGCATTTTTTGCTGTTCGCAAATGACCAGCAAAACAAAGAGAGGAAGAAACACGTACACAAGGGATGCTACTAGTGTTTCTGTTTTATTAACATACACTAAGGTCATAGTATAGAGGGATCCTAGCAGGACCCTAGAGAGACCCTAGAGGGACCCTAGCAGGACCCTAGAGAAACCCTAGAGAGACCCTAGTAGGACCCTAGAGAGACCCTAGCAGGACCCTAGAGAGACCCTAGTAGGACCCTAGAGAGACCCTAGCAGGACCCTAGAGAGACCCTAGTAGGACCCTAGAGAGACCCTAGTAGGACCCTAGAGAGACCCTAGCAGGACCCTAGAGAGACCCTAGTAGGACCCTAGAGAGACCCTAGTAGGACCCTAGAGAGACCCTAGCAGGACCCTAGAGAGACCCTAGTAGGACCCTAGAGGGACCCTAGAGAGACCCTAGAGAGACCCTAGCAGGACTCTAGAGAGACCCTAGCAGGACCCTAGAGAGACCCCAGAGAGACCCTAGTAGGACCCTAGAGAGACCCTAGAGATACCATAGAGAGATCCTAGCAAGACCCTAGAGAGGCCCTAGCAGGACCCTAGAGAGACCCTAGTAGGACCCTAGAGAGACCCTAGAGAGACCCTAGAGAGACCCTAGCAGGACTCTAGAGAGACCCTAGCAGGACCCTAGAGAGACCCTAGAGAGACCCTAGTAGGACCCTAGAGAGACCCTAGAGATACCATAGAGATACCCTAGAGAGACCCTAGAGATACCCTAGAGAGACCCTAGAGATACCCTAGAGAGACCCTAGCAGGACTCTAGAGAGACCCTAGAGAGACCCTAGAGATACCCTAGAGAGACCCTAGCAGGACTCTAGAGAGACCCTAGGGGGACCCTAGCAGGACTGTAGAGAGACCCTAGAGGGACTCTAGCAGGACTCTAGAGAGACCCTAGCAGGACCCTAGAGAGACCCTAGAGAGACCCTAGCAGGACCCTAGAGAGACCCTAGAGAGACCCTAGTAGGACCCTAGAGAGACCCTAGCAGGACTCTAGAGAGACCCTAGGGGGGCCCTAGCAGGACCCCCGAGAGACCCTAGAGAGACCCTAGTAGGACCCTAGAGAGACCCTAGAGAGACCATAGAGAGATCCTAGCAGGACCCTAGAGAGACCCTAGCAGGACCCTAGAGAGACCCTAGAGAGACCCTAGTAGGACCCTAGACTGATCCTAGAGAGACCCTAAAGAGACCCTAGCAGGACTCTAGAGAGACCCTAGGGGGACCCTAGCAGGACTGTAGAGAGACCCTAGAGGGACCCTAGAGAGACCCTAGTAGGACCCTAGAGAGACCCTAGCAGGACTCTAGAGAGACCCTAGGGGGACCCTAGCAGGACTCTAGAGAGACCCTAGCAGGACCCTAGAGAGACCCTAGAGAGACCCTAGCAGGACTCTAGAGATACCCTAGCAGGACCCTAGAGAGACCCTAGAGAGACCCTAGCAGGACTGTAGAGAGACCCTAGAGGGACCCTAGCAGGACTCTAGAGAGACCCTAGCAGGACCCTAGAGAGACCCTAGAGAGACCCTAGCAGGACTCTAGAGAGACCCTAGCAGGACCCTAGAGAGACCGTAGAGAGACCCTAGCAGGACTCTAGAGAGACCCTAGAGAGACTCTAGCAGGACCCTAGAGAAGTTGTTTTATTCTTATTAAGATTCTGATGCCTCACGATTGCATTATTCTGGGATGGTTTTAGGTTAAGTGTCATCGCGTCCACTTGAAAAAACGAATTATTTATATACAGACTGTAATCTCAACATCCGAGTGGACCATTCATGGTTTCATTGTGGGAACACCTGCTGCATACGTTTATACTGGTGAACTGCAAAAACAAAGCAGAACAACAGAAAGATTCACTAGCAACAGCAACAGCAGGGGCAGGGTTTATGTAATTACTCAAACAACCGCTTCCAAGAGTCACAATTCAAAACAATTAACATGACTGCGTCTCATTAGCTTCTCCAACTGCTTGTATGCCTGTGCAGCAGCCTCCTTGTCTGTTAGCTCTTTCCCCTGAAAATCAAGGTCAAATCCAGAGGAATCAGACTGTTTCTTTGTATTGGAAAGGGAAAGTATTAGGATTGCCAGCCAGGCTGCAGTAGGTGAGGGGGGCACAGAGCAGTCACTCCTCCCTCTTTGTTAAGCTAACTCCCTAATTTCAAGGGTAGAGAATAATAAAAGAGAAGAATGAGTCGTCTGTGGGAACGGATGCTGATAAAACTGATGATGAGGGTGTCAAAGTGGCAATGAAGAGAGAATATGCGGGGCCTGTACAGTCAGTCAGTCATGTGGTGGGAATGAAACACAATTAAAATGAAAAGCAGGTGACTTTCTAAATTAAGCAATCATCCAAAACAGATGGTGAATTAAACACTTGCAAAGCAGAGCACGTCTACCTCCTGAACGCTCAGCTTCAGTTCCACCATTCATCGCGTTTGGGATAACATCCAAATATCTCAAATAAAAACCTGCAATGGAAATGGCTCTTATTCAAAATACATGCCAAGTATCCCTGAAACCTTTTCAAAACTTTCATGAGGTGGCATTCATTCATTAGCATGTTTACTTCATTACCATGCAGCATTTTCCAAGTCTAGTTTGGGGCCCGAGCACTGACAGTGCGAAGGCCCTATTTTATCTGTAGGAATAGTTTTTTTTATCCTCATTTTTATTTTTCTTCCGACGAAATGAGGGCCTTTTTGCCCCCCTAAACGTGCCCCAAAAGTCACCAAATTTTGCATGCAAGCCAGGCCTGGCGAAAAATGTGATATTTAATGGTTTGCATTAATGGGCTAATGGCTCAACAGCGCCCCCTTGAAAACTTCGTGCCTCAAGCCCCACAATACGGTTTGACGTACACACCTGTATCATGTCGCAACTTAAAGAAAAGTCTCTTGGCACCATGGCCGAAGCCGAACAGGAAGTCGGCCATTTTGAATTAATCGTGTAATTTTGGTGCAATTTATGCCATTTCTCCGGCCATTTCTTCGCCCGAACCGTAACGTGCACCCAGGTGGCGACGATAGACACCAAAAAGCACGCCCCCCCTTCATCTGATCGGTGGCCATGAGTGCGAGGGCCGTTCATTGCTGCTTGCAGCTTAAATTTTTCTTGTACTCTCTTTGCTCACATATTCTCTTCTGAAACCGCTTAAATTTCACTAAAGCTGCTCTCATTTAGTCCATTAATCCTGTATGATTCTCGGGGGGAAAAAATGGAAATTACCCTTTTAAATTACATTTATAATGCATGTCGACAAATTAGTCCAACTGACATCAAACTAAACCGCACTCATCGTTGTCAGACTAATACACTCAAGTAAAGTATTTGGAAGTTGAGCTAATGCAGCATGTGAACGCTCAACTGGACTAAAAGTGGCCAACGCAGTTCAAGTCTTTCCCCCTGTAATAATAGAGGAGCCTGAGACAGAGAAGAAGAAAAAAGCTCAAGTCCACAGTGACCAGGACGTACGAGGTATACAGAACGGTAAGTCTGTCCAGTTATGGAGTCGGCCTTTTCTATCACGTCAGCTAGAAAAGCAGGAATGTTGTCACTTATTCCGGTAAAGGATGACACGCTTTGATCAATAAATTGATTCCCTAGCATGTATTTGGTTACGTTTAACCATAGCGCGACTAAACCGTGAACATCGACATTCTGACTCTCATTCTTTCTGTCTTTACCGTCAGTGAAACAACTCTGTACTTACAAGTGTTACTAGTTACACCTTCCACTGACTCCTGTTTAGGAGGTATCCAGCACTAATTATTGTGCCATTGGTCCTGCACACAATAACCTCAAGCCCCTGTGACAACGGGGCATCCAGTACCGTAAGCTTTGAAAACAGCGTTAACGAACAACGGCGTATGACTTTGACGCTGCAGTGTGGACGGTCTGAGGTTTGCAGATCTGTGACTCCGTTACATCTGTGTCGGCGGCTCTGCAGGTGAATGACCTGTGACTGCAGACTCCCCCGGGGAAACTCTGGCTCACTCCATAAACCAAACACTGACAAGTTGCAAGAACTGTTGCTAAGATCTAATTGGATGAGTTAGCATGAAAAAATAATAAAAAAAAGAAATAATAAACATTTCCTTAGCCTGACACTGTCTACAACAACCTAAGCTAGTATATCACAACAAGAGAAGAGATTGCAATAAAAAAGCAAATCTAATATTTTTTTCAAATTAAATTAAACATAAAGCTAAGCTAAGTTAAGTGAATTGGCAGCCTAATACAGATCATAAAGACATGAGAGTGGTATGTCATCAAACTATGAGTGAAAAAGCACACTTCCATAAAGTTTTCCCTTCAGCTTGCTGATTTTATTTTAGCCTCTTGGATCACATGAGATCTGCCCACCGCAGGATTTACATGACAAATCACATTTCTGAAGTGAGATCATGTCTTTTACTAGAATGAAACACGCCCTTCCTTTGCTGAGTGATGGATGCACACCGGCACTCTCGAACAAAACTAAACAGCCCCTCAAGACGAGAGTGACTTAGCTGTGATGGAAACGCCCCACAAGGAGGAAGTGGGAAGCCGTGCAGAGCAGCGGTCGGGTTGTGAGGTGATGAGTGCGTTAAATGGAGGAAATAAACAAAGGCGGCTCAGATGTGTGTGTGCATCGCTGTCGGAGATGATTTTCAACACTTAAGCAACCTGGGATGGGAACCAGACGAATGCAAGGTCTCGTGTTTCATTTGCTCTGGCGAAATATGTCTGGCGTCCCTCCAGTTCAAATAGGTTTCCGGCCCAGGTTAGCTAATCACAACATTTATCTAATATGGGGCAGGTTTGATACGTAAGACTATACAGAGGAGCACCACCGAGGCACGTCAATCAGCCTTACGTCACTTTCTGTTGCTTCCATGACTGCAGAGCTATCCAGTTGCATCCAGGGGCCTTTTGGTCTGCTCAACAGGACACACCTTGGAAATGGAGGCTAATAACTGTGAAATGGTGGCTCGATGGAAAACGCACACACAAGATGCAAATAACCTCCCCCCCCAGCGTTCAGTCAGCAGCATGTGAGGAGGTGTCTACCTGCAGCAACTGAGAATAAGCATCATTATTCAGTTTATTATTGGGATGAACAGCAGCAGTTTGTGTTCAGTCTGTGTGGAACTGAACAGTGACAGTGTTTGATGTGTGCTCTGGTATGCAACACGTGGATGAGCAACCTATTATGCATCATCCCCACTCCCTTCAGAGCCGGTGTAATTCTGTGAAAATGGGAGTCTTTTGAGTATCTGAGATGAACAATTCCTGCTAGTAAAGACAGTGAATGCTGCAACGCTCCCTGAGATCTATTATATCCATTTGTTGGTGCTTTAATTAGGAGTCTGTTGGTTCAAACTAGGATCTCCTTTCCCACCTGCAACCTCACACACATGCCTATAAGGTTGTTAACATGCAACCCTGGTAAAAGTTAGGTCCTTAGACACTGCTTTACACAAGCAGAGGCGTTTGAGTTGAGTTTAACAACTCACCAAACACGTGGCTGGAGGTTTTGTCCCCATCCCCACGCCAAAGCGCTGCTGACACAGACATGTTATGATCACAGGAGTGTATCCTAACTCCCCTCTTACAGACAGCTGAACTTCAGTCTCCTATCTTACACACTTTTATAACCTAATATACAGAGTTTTCTTTAAAGTCACTTAAAAAAACTCAGACAAATATGTTTTAGATAACCTGAAAGATGATGAAACAGGTCACACATCTGATGTAATTTGCTTTCACTCAGACAGAGGATCACTTTCACGGAGGAAATGAAACCGAACTCCGTCTAACTTAACTTTCAAGTTTGATCCTTTTTTGATTTAGAGAAGCCAACTCATCAAAAAGAGCAAATTTCCCTAAAGTAATTGTTGACTCAACAACACATGTGAAAATAATAATAGACCAAGGCGTTTAAGTAGGAGAACAGACAGAGAATCTGCCAACACGGTTCCACAGGTAAGGTTAGGGTGACACCGGGATATATGTGATCACTTTTCAGCTCTATGTTTTCCAGTCAAAAGGAGACCACATGTGACGGGTTCTCCAAGGTCACGGCAATGCAGACTGGAGTAAACTAAGACGTTCAGATTTAGGAAGTCAAGGGAGTCAACTAAAACTTTGATGGCTATAAATATAACAGAAATTTAAGAAGAACCTGCCCAATCTCACCAACATCCCAAATCAAACATTTTAAAAACTGTATGTGTCATATAACCTATAAATGAACGTCAATGACAAAAATGATTCACCGCATTTGAACCGTTCTTCTTTAATTTAGTACTTTTTCTCGTCTTTCGTTCATTTTTATATATACCAACCTTTTTTTCCCTTTTAATCGTGTACTAAAGCTTGCTTACGAGCAGGCTGTTGAACTCACGATGAAACAATACTGAGTGTATCAAAGTGTTCAGGTTGTACACAACCTGAACACTTTGATACACTGACCCCACGGGTTGGGTCAAACTTTGATTATAAGTTGGGAACAAACTTATCAATTTACAAGAAAAACTGGAAAAGAATTGTAAGTGAGAACACTTTTCAACTCAATTTCAATTCAATTTTATTTATATAGCATCTATTACAACACAAGTTGTCTCGGCGCTTCCCAGAGACCCAGAACATAAACCCCTGAGAAATTATTACATAAACAATGGCAGGTAAAAACACCCGCTGCAATGTTTGTGGTTTTCTGTCACATGACAAACTGGTTTGGTGTGACTCGTGTTTATCCCAAAAAATAAATAAATAAATAAGATAGACAGACACTTTATTGATCCTGAGAGTTAACCCCTCTCAGATGAGACCTGTCGGTTTTCTATTCTGTCCAGGTTCTGGGCAAGGCCATGTTACAAATGGGTTGAGGCGAAAATGCCCCCTATATACTATACTATATTAGATTAGTTTAGATGTCTTTATTGTCTCTGAACAAATCCAGTGAAATTGGCAATGCACCAACAATACAATAAAATAAAATAAATATAATAAAATACTTTAAAATACAATATAAATACATTTATTGCTTTATATAATCTTACCTGATGTGGTACAAAAAAAGAAAAACAACAAAAAAACTGTCACGGATGTGAAATCTGCCTGTGAAGACCAAAAACGATTTTATTCAACCAGATTGTAAATATAATAATATATATAAATATATAATATAATATAAAAATTGTAAAATGTGTTTACAGGACTGTCTCAGAAAATTAGAATATTGTGATTTTCTGTAATGCAATTAGAAAAACAAAAATGTCATACATTCTGGATTCATTACAAATCAACTGAAATATTGCAAAGCCTTTTATTATTTTAATATTGCTGATCATGGCTTACACAGCTTAAGAAAACTCAAATATCCTATCTAAAAAAATTTGAATATTCTGGGAATCTTAATCTTAAACTGTAAGCCATAATCAGCAATATTAAAATAATAAAAGGCTTGCAATATTTCAGTAGATTTGTAATGAATCCAGAATGTATGACATTTTTGTTTTTTTTAAATTGCATTACAGAAAATAAAGAACTTTATCACAATATTCTAATTTTCTGAGACAGTCCTGTATTCCCACTTCAACTCTTTTCTTATTTCAGCATTGGCATCCATTAAAAAGCTGGAACCTTTGGTGCATCAGACAAGAATAAGTTATAAACACAAACACCATAATCATAATTTAGCCCCTGGCGCCCTCGTGTGGCCGAGCCTAGTCATCGCTTACTTCCGGTAACTCTGACGCAACATCCGGTTGTGCAGCAGCCATTTTGTCTGCTCGGGCAAGTCCGCGGCCACCAACAGCAGTTCCACCTCTACAAACAATTTATTATCTCCTTTTTGCGCCTTTAATTCCATGTTAACTGCAACCTGAGAGACGTATAAAATTGGCCCAGTCCCTTGTGGACGTGACCAGGGCCCCCCCGGGTCGGGACCAGCCCGTATCTGGGCTTAGGCGGCGCGGACATGTCGTGTGAGGAGAGCTACTTGGCTATCATCCGCTACCTGACGGATGAACGGGAGCCGTACGCGCCGGGGACGCCCGGCAACACCAAGAGGAAGATCCGCAAGGCGGCCGCCTGCTACGTGGTCCGCAGCGGGACCCTGTTCTACCAGCGGCGGCTGAAGGGGCAGAACGACTTCACGGAGCTGGAGGTGGTGCTGCGGGACGAGCGGAGACAGGAACTGATCAGCGATGCTCACATACTGACGGGGGGGGAGCACCTGAACCAGCAGCTCACCTGGGAGCTCATCTCGCACAAGTACTGGTGGAGAGGTGAGGCACACATACACGCTCACTGCACCTGTTTGCTGCGAGGTGACCGGTTTATGCGGGTTAAATAGTAAATATCGGTGTCAGAATGAGCCAGCCTTGTGTCACCGCTGCACGCAGAATACTCGCTGCCGCCACCTAGTGGTCGTTTAAAGGAACTGTCATTTCAGGCTGACAGGGGGACCTTGTTTTTCTATGCACATTACTTTTTTTTAATTTATTTTCGTATTTTTAAATATTTTATATATTTTATTTATATATATATATATATATATATATATATATATATATATATATATATATATATATATATATATATATATATATATATTCTATTAACATAATTTGTCATTACAGCATGTTTGTGCATCAAGTAATACAAGTTAGTGCAAAGAATACCTGTTTTATAATTTAAGAAAAAACAAATAAAATCAACAAAATAGGAAATAAACACAACAATTTTTTATTTTTTTTTAATTTTTATATATTTTATATTTTTTTTTATTTTATTAACATTTCTCATTACAGCATGTTTGTGCAACAAGTAATACACGTTTGTGCAAAGAATACCTGTTTTATAATTTAAGAAAAAGCAAAAACAAAAGAAAACAAATACAATCAACAAAATAGGAAATAAAAAAAATAAACACATAACAATTTTTTTATTTATTTTTTATATATTTTATATATTTTTTTATTTTATTAACATTATTTCTCATTACAGCATGTTTGTGCATCAAGTAATACACGTTTTTGCAAAGAATACCTGTTTTATAATTTAAGAAAAAGCAAAAACAAAAGAAAACAAACAAATACAATCAACAAAATAGGAAATAAAAAAAATAAACACTTTCAAATTTCATGTGAGAACACATGCTAGCACAGTGGTCCTCAACCTTTTTTCAGTGATGTACCCCCCGTGAAATATTTTTTACCCCCTAACCAGCGCAAAGCACTTTTGGTTGTAAAAAAAAAAAGACCTAAAACAGAGCACTGTGCCATCAGTAACTGATTTATTAAACATAAAAATATTGCTGCTATGCTTCAACCACGACTCCATTGTTGGTCCAAGTGATTGACAGGTGAAGCCAGGTGATTGACAGGTTAGGTGGAACCATCCTGGTGTGGGGGAGACTCTGCGGTTTTAGGATAATAAGTTGAATAGCTTACTCCTGAAGATAAAATTCATTTTATGAATTTAGACTTATATTTTCCTCAATTATTTATGAAATATTTATTTTTAAAGGATTTTTGCATGGGTGCTACTTTTTAAATATATGTATATTTTAAAATCTCACGTACCCCCTGGAGTGCCTTCACGTACCCCCAGGGGTACGCGTACCCCCATTTGAGAACCACTGGAATAGAATACTTTATTGTCAATATACTTGGGTACAGTGAGATTGAAAGCAGCATCACCTCTCCAGTGCAAGACAGTGCAAACAATAAGAAATATAAGAGTATAAGAAATATAAATAATACAAAAATATAAAAAGGTTAAGGTGCATTTGAATAGTGGAATCAAGACCTGAGATCCTATTTACAGATAATAACATATAGTTACACATGTGGTGGAATATTGCACGGATAGTCCGGGAAAAAGTATTGCACAGTAAAAACAATAATTGCACATGAAGTCATTCATATATTGTTCAGGGGGATTATGGCTTTTGGGAAAAAAGCTGTTTTTTAGTCTGTTAGTTTTTGACCTGATGACTCTGACCCTGATGACAAAAGAAAACAAATAAAATCAACAAAATAGGAAATATAAACGCATAAAAAATTGCATGTACATATGAGAACACATGCCAGCATATGCTTCCAAGAAAAAAGAAAGAAGGAAAAAGACAAATAATAAAATAATTCTGAACACAATAAGGAAACACATCTAATATACATGTAGACAGGATAACAGTGATTTCAGTCAAGTAATGTAGAAGGCACTTATTAAAAATAACAGGTCACAAACATGTCGGTTGCAAGAAGGATTATTCACACACACAAAAACAACACTTCCCCACCCACCTCCTTTGTATGGCTCTCTATTACCTTCTATGCACATTATTTACTCTACTGGCGTTTAAATGATACCTGTCAAGTTTTGGATTTAAAAATAAGGGAAATGTTCCGCCACCCGCTGTCCCACCAGCCCAACCGAGATCCAGTATTACATTTTAAGACTGGTTTACAACAAATCTAAAATATCTATCTGTCAACCACTTACACACTGCAATTATATGCTTAGAATTTGATGGGCCGACCTTTGTTGACCCTGAAATTCCTGACATTCCTATGTATGTAAGTCCTATAATGGAGTCTAAATGAAAACACAAAAGTGAATTAAAGCACATTTATTTATATTAAATGTTTTCAGTTTATATACACATTGATTGTCTTCAAGTGAAACATTAACATTTTCACTCATGTGGTTCTCTGGCATTCACTGATTGATGACACAGACGCACGTTCCTTTCGCCGTGAGAGACACTAACATCGCCACTCCTGCTCATCTTTAGGAAAGTAAATTCGGTATCCCATTTTTAGAGATGTTTGTAATTTACGGGAAAATACTAATACGGGAGGACGGTGGGAAAGAGGGGTAAAATACGGTAGGTTCCCGGCCAAAACGGGAGACTTGACAGGTATGGTTTAAATGCATGTGGAAAATGGAGTGAATACATGAAACAAATGCTTACTATGCTTTATTCATATAAACCTGGTAGATAAGTAAAAAATACCTCTTGGCCAACTTGGTGTCATGCACTGCATTCAAACAGCATCCTCTGAGAATGAGAAGTGTCATGTGATTGTATAATCTGATCATTTCTATCTGTGTGTGTGTGTGTGTGTTAACACAACCAGGTATCCTGAAGAATGTGAAAGACCACATCAGAGAATGTGCCCAGTGTCAGAGCAAGCGCAGTGCCGACGACGGCTCTGGAGGCCGCCTGTTCTCCAGACCGGGCAGACGTAGGGCTGCTCCCAATATGAATGAGGAAGAAGAAGAGGAGGAGGAGGAGGAAGATGAAGAAGAAGGGGGAGGAGGAGATGAAAGTTCATTTGGTGCAGATTCAGTTGTCCAGCAGAGATTCAGGATGGCCAAGGGATCAACCAAGCATCAAGTGATCTTTGTAAGTTTTATTTCCTATAAGCAGCGTGTTGATGTAGAAGGAATGCCTCTATTGTAGCCACACACTGAGATAATTGAGCTGATTTTGGTCCCAGTTCTCCATTTTTGATAATCCTTTGCACAGTCATCTTCAAATGCACCAGAACAGAGCCAGTCATCTGTATCAGCTTGTTCACTTTCATTAAGTCCCTGGCTCTGATGCTGCTCCCCCGACACGTTTTACAGTAGCATCTCCTGGATTACACCATCACCACAACCATTAACAAGCACTTTAATTCCACAGCCCTAACTTCTCTGCTGCTCTTGAACTCTCTGTCTGCTCTGTATCATCTGAAAGCAGACTGGGGATACGCTCCTGCTGCCGCATCTCGGTGAACACTTTAATACTGCATTGCCAAAACTCCACATTTGTCCTTGCCAGGACTTCAGGCTCGTCCATCTTATTTGCAAGAGACCAGACGTTCCAGATGATCACAGCTCGTGGGGAATTTGGGGTCTCAGTCTGGGTATAATTTGACTTCTTTATGTCGATCAGCTGCTCACACTTGTAAACAACTCGTTCATTATTACAGTTAGTCGTCATAAAGGTTGTAGCATCCCAGTCGAAATCAAAGCAAGTCTGGACTGATGGTCTCATCATGTAGTTTATTATGGGTTTCTGTGATCCATAAACCAACGTAAGAGCTGCATAAAAAAAAAGAAAACAATACATTAACAATTAACTTAAACTACGTTGGTACCAAAACTTCTCACAAACTCAAACTGACAGACAAATAAATAAAATAAACTACCTTGTTGCCCTCTCGACTGGTGCTAACTCCCCTTTTGTCCTTCCTTTTCCGTGTATTGTCTTTGTATTCTTATCTGTTTTACCGTGAACCGTTATTAACCCGTTATTAACCCTTTACTGTTTACATTCCTTTTTCATCAGTTTAGTTTTCTCTCTTCAAAATAAAAGCACTTCCGTGTTGAAAGAATATAACTAAATAAAAGCAGCATAACAATAGAAACATGAATTTTTAACTGTAAACTATTATGAACTGGAGTCCTTTACAAAGGTTGTTTTAAAAAATAAAAAAGTAACAAAGACAATACCCCAAGCAGCAAGACCGAGAAGAAAAGTAATTCAAAAACAATGATATCAATTAGGAAACTTGTCGAAAAACTAAAAAAAATTGCAGAAAGGACCAAGAGGTGTTTCAGCAAGCTGCCACCTTCAATGTCATTACCAGAACGATGCCTTGTGATCACTTGGGACTTAGGGTGTTTTTATAAATGGACTATCTATAAATGGACAGTGTGGTGTGTGCTGTCTGCGCTCCACACAGTACTGACATCAAAAATGTAAAATATACAATGTTTTTGTTTTTAATGTCATGCTTTTGATGTTTGACATTTGAAAAATCTTTCAGTGTCGACCACCCGTTTTTCTGCTACTCTTCCCTTCACTTATGGACAGAAACCCAGCTGAGTGTTAATTGTGATGTGCCGTTTGTTTGGTGCTCGTTGCAGGTTGACAGCAAGGGTGAGGTGAACCAGTTCCTGCCCAAACACAGCCAGACAATGCTGGACAAACTTAACCAACAGCGTCTCTCCAATCAGTTCTGTGACATCACGCTGCTGATCGAGGGCGAGGAGTACCGCGCCCACAAAGCCGTCCTGGCCGCCTGTAGCGAATACTTCAACGAGCTGTTCTTTGAGAAGGGGGCGGCGGCCACGCATGAAGCCGTGGTGGACCTCACTGGTGAGCATCCCGCTCTTCACCGTCTGCTAGCGGTGTAACAATATATACAAAAAACGTCACGATGCGTGTCGTGGAGGTGACAAACTGTATCGCGATATTAGGTTATTAATATTAATCTATCGGTTGACTAGTAACGACCGCGCCTCGACCCGCGGACCAAAATCTTCCTCCGCTCAGAAGAAACTAGTACCGTTTTGGTCCCGATCACGGGACTCTTGCAGGTTTTGAGCTCTGAACTTTTACTGATGTAAGGCTGGTGTAGAGTTAAGCCTTACCTTATTAAATTAAACCTTTTTCGGGTCGTGAGTAGGATAAACACGGGGACAACTTCTGCTGAGTTCCAGTTACTTTAATGTCCCTCAACAGTGTAGGATTTTAGAACATCAACACAACACCTAGTGCCGTACTGTGGCGTATCACTCCGCCCAATCTAAAACAGACTAATCACTACAGATAAACTGACTAGTGTAATTATAGTCCCTGATTTACATCAGAATATAAAGAATATATTTATAAAATAATGAACCCTGAATTACCAAAATAACCTTCTTAACAAAAATAAATCTCTTACACTTATAAGGTAAGCATGAATCAATCTGTTTTATGATGTAAAATTGTATGTATTTATTTTATTTATTTATTTTATTTTAGTAGTTAAATTTCTGGAAAAGAAAAAAGTCAAATCATACATGAGAGAAACTATTCAGTTTGTGGCAAAATATTTGTACTTGTATGAAACTGAAGATGCATAATGCAAACCTGACATTTACTTTTAGTTCAGTTAGTGGAAAATGGTTGGCCTGGCTTTCTCTTTAAAACTTAAACAGTTATAAAACATTACAAACTGTAACAATAGGGCAAACGCACAGTATTGTTTTGTATTTTGTGTCTTTCAAATAAAAGACAATTTTTTCCAGTCATATGTTCCTCATTGTTGTTAAAAAAAATACTGCTATAATATCGTATCGTTATCGTGAGATTAGTGTATCGTTACACTAGGGCTGCACGATTAATCGTTAAAAAATCGCGATCTCGATTCATGCTTGAACGCGATCTCATTTCCAAATGACGACGATTTAAAAAAAAAAAAGTTTTTTTTTTTTTTTTTTTTTAAGATGGCTGCATAAAAAAAGGACTAGGCCTATGTTCTAGGTTGTTGTAGTCCTGTCATGGTCAACTATCATGTTGTCATGTTTGTTATATTTTGTTAATGATTGTGGATTACATTTGGAGAAACATCTACCTTTCTCATCACCTGACACATATTGCACATAAATATTGTTAAAATTGTTATTGTTAAAATTATTTAAAGACAAGAGAGATGTTTATTGTTTTTATGTTCAATGTCAGCTGTTACAGCAAAAAGCAGCCAGAGGAATAATTTGTTGCCTCAGAACTACAGGATCTGTTACAAGTCCCCTTTCTGAAACGGTGTTCAACTCAGGGAGGAACAAATATTGTTCAAAATTGTTATTATTGTTTAAATTATTCAAAGGTTTGTGTAAAGAAGACAATATATGTTTATTGTTATTATATTTTTGTTCAGCTGTTGCAAAGTTAAAGTAATAAGTGCAATAAATTTTATATTGGAAAGAAATCGTGAGAATCGTGATCTCAATTCTAAGCAAAAAAATCGTGATTCTCATTTTGTCCAGAATCGTGCAGCCCTACGTTACACCCCTACTGTCTGCACTCTATGTTTTGTTTCTGTCGTTGCCCGGCTCTAATCTTCCCCGTTCCCTCGACAGGCTTCGTCAAGCCCAGCTTCCTCCCGCTGCTGGATTTTGCGTACACCTCCAAGCTCACGTTCAACTTCTGCATCATGGCAGACATCGCCAACCTGGCCAGACACTTGCTGATGAACGAGGTGTTGCAGATCTGCGAGAACGTGCACAAGCAGGTGGAGGAGCAGAAACTGACGGTGTATCAAAGAGGGGACGTGCACACGCTGATGGCCAACCAGCCGGCTCTCCAGGAGGCTTCCAAGGTGGATGGTGCAGAGGTCTACATGGTGACCATACAGGGCGACGACAAGGCGGTGGTAGCAAACGAGCCTCTGACTTTTGTGGCGCCTTCTAAAGAAGGCTACGTCCAGCAGCCGCTGACCGTCGTCACGCAGACGGTGGAGGGGGAGGCGGTGCACGTGGGCGAAGCCGGACAAACCGAGACTGTAGCTCTGATCACTCACAGCAGCCAGGTGGAGCCAGGAGAGACCGTCACGCTCATCTCCGGCGGTGCTGAGGGGATGGAGGGCGAGACCATGACGGTAGTCACCCACAGCGGCCAGTCGGGGGCCAGCGAGTCCCTGGCCGTGGTGTCGGCCTGTCTGGCCATGGAGCAGCCGCAGGTCACCGAGGACGGAGCCTTCGTCATCAACATGGACACCACGGACAAGCCGGGCCCCCCAGAGGTCGCTGCTCCAGAGCCTGAAGCGACTCTGCACCGGGACGCCACCACAGAGACCCAGAGCACTCCTGAAATCCCGGCGGCGCCCCCGAAACGCAAGCGAGGCCGCCCCGCCAAGGTGAAGAAGGAGGTGGTGGAGAGGGAGGAGCCGCCGCCGGAGCCGGAGGATCCGTCCGCTGACGAAGGCTACGCAGACAAGCAGGGGCTGGCGGGGGACGACACCAGCAGGAGGAGACTGCGGCAGCGCTCCATGGCCGAGGGCGGCTACGCCCGTCTGCACATGGGGCTGGAAGAAGACGAGGAAGGAAAGAAAACGCCCCCACAAACAGCCCCCCCTGCCGCCGCCACCACCGCCACCAAGGTACTGAAACACACCCCACACGTCTCATCACCAGTCGTTTCCATCATTTATTTTTATTAATATTAAAGGGGACCTATTATGGCATCTAATACCTATTTTAAACAGGCCTTGAATGTCTTAAAAACAAGCTTTTGATTGTTTTTGCTAAATAAATTAGAAATTCAGCCTCTGAGCCATGTCTTTATCTTCCCATTCTCTAACCTCATTATCTATGCAGGATTCTGAGTGGGCGGGGCTATGATAATGAGGCTCTGTGCTGATTGGCTGCTTGAATGACGCGATACACCGCTATGAAAAAATGGCGGAAGCTCCGGCCGGCGGAGTTAGTTGTGGGCGTGGTTTCACACATCGGAGGCCAACCGTTGTAAATCGCATTTTTGTTACATAACGACGGGAGCAGAATCTGAACGGCTCGTAGATCCACATCACACTGGACGGCTCATCCGGGCGGCTGTACAGACACTGCAGAATTTGGTTGCTTTCCTCCTTCTCTGAGTTGGCAGGCTGAGGGGAGACCACTTTATATATGTTAAAGCAAGAAAAAAACTGTTTTTATTAATAGGTCCCCTTTAAGATTTTATTAGTTTTCAGCATCATCATAAACCAAGAGGACTGACAAATCCACAACACATTATACATATAATACACACCTCCCAGTGTTACACACACACAAAGTTAGGGGAAAAAGGGCATTAACACAAATAACTAAACAAAAAAAAAACAACCCGGAATGTAAATAAATAAATGAATACAAAAAAGGGAGGGGGGTACGGTACAGTGATGTAATACGCTTTCTTTGATTGTACAGGGCATTTAACATGCTTCTATTACACAACACAGTGGGGGCAAAGTAGGAGAGGTCGTCAAGTTTACAAGATCATACTGGTGTAATGCTTGTATTTGTCCATAAATGTCCGTACAATGTCCCAAAGTCCTTGAATGACTTTGTATAAGTTTAAGAGCAGATTGGTGGCACGTCCCATGCTTAAAATATCCAAGTAGTCTTTAAGCCATTCAGATAGAGCAGAGCATGAGGGTTTGTGCAGCCTCCAGTTCATGAGGATGATTCTCTTTGCAGAGAGGAAGCCAAGGCTCATAAGATAATGTGTAGAGTTGGATTGAACATGTTTAGGTATCTGTCCAAGAAGGCATACAGTAGGACAGACGGGTACTTGAACCTCAAGCACGTCAGGTAAGGCTGGGCGATATATCGAGATTTTAATATATATCGATATATTTTCAAACGCGATATGGTACGAGACAATATCGTTTATATCGATTTAAAAAAATATATATATTTTTTTTTATGATTTTGATATAGCTTATTTTGTGACAAATTGACTTGAATGTTTTATTTGAGATTTGCACAAATGTTTTGTTATTTGCACAACTGTCAACCTCAGTGGAAAAGTCTGCCTGTTACTGTCTACATTGTATTAATTGCACAGTGTATTTTAATTTAATTGTTATGCAGGAAAGGAATATTTGTTTTATTTTATTCAAGAAGCATTTTTATTCTATATATGCAGGCAGTTTATTTTTATTTCATTTGTTTTATACATTTTGATATTGTGCAGACCTCTGTTAATAAAGGAACCTGTGTGACATTTGGCACGAGGCTTTGTATTAAAACTGACTGTTTTTTTAAGGGTTTGCCTCAGAAAAAAATGAAGCTAACAGAGATGCTATGCTATAATGCTTTGGGGGAAACCCCAATTATGGCACAGAAAAAATATCGATATATATCGAGTATCGCTATTCAGCTAGAAAATATCGAGATATGACTTTTGGTCCATATCGCCCAGCCCTACCGTCAGGTAGGACCTTCGTTACACCCAGCCAGAAGGCCTTGACAGCAGGGCAGTCCCATAGGAGATGTAGCAAGGATCCATGCCCCCCACAGTTATGCCAACATGGGTTTGACAGCTCTTTATTTATTTTGGATATGCAGGATGGGGTCATGTAGGCTCTGCAGAATATCTTGAATTGTATGATCCTGTATTGGACCTGTGTCCATCATGACAACACGAGTTAATCTCCATGTTGTAGGTGGTGCCACGGCACGGGAAGAGGGGGAGACCCCCGAAGCAGCCAGCAGAGACCCAGGTGAAGCCGCAGAGCGCGTGCGACTCTGCGGCGGAGGCCAGCGTCGTCACGGACAACACGGCAGCGACGGCAGAGATCAGCACCCAGGATGCTGGGACGACGCCGGCAGAGCCGGAGGCCGAGACCAAGCCGCCCCAGGCCTCGACGGGGACCGCCGGAGAAGGGGAGCACACCTGCTCCGAGTGCGGCATGTCCTTCAACAGACGCTACTCCCTCATCATGCACACGCTGAAGCACGAGAAAGCTCGTGCGTACAAGTGCAGCGTAAGTGTCGGGCAGCGCAGGATTATCGGCGTCGACGAGTCTCCGTGCTCTCTCTTAGGGCTGGGGATCGATTCAAATGTCAAGAATTGATTCGATTCTTAAGATTCAGAATTGATTATCAAGATTTGATTTGATTCGATTAGATTCCGATATTGATTTGGGTTAGTGTTATTAAAACTGTTTTTTGAGCTGTTGCATGAATTATATGACTGTAGTTATGCAAAATATTAATACTAGTATTATATTGAGATTAAACAGCAAATATTGGCAGCTAATGATGCTGTAAGGACCAATCAGCTCCCAGAATTCTGATAGAACTGAAACAGAAACATCATGTGGGTCAGAATTACCAAACAGATCCAGGGAGGAAACAGAGACGGATGAAATCGCTTTTATTTTTTCCCACATTCCGTTTTTTATTTGTTCCATGTTCGGTCTATTTTGGTTTTTAATTTTTGAGCATTTGGTTTTTAGCATTTTTTCAAATGTAACCCCAAGACAGTATATAAAGTAATGAAATATAGACAATTTATGCTATTATAACACTTTAATGTTTTCATACCTTTAAACATATTTAAAGGCAAAAACATGGCACCAGTTATTCTCGTGTCCAACAAAACATTCCTTTTTTGGAGATAAACAAAAAAATAACCAAAAGTTGTAATGTAATGATGAAAAAAATAAAATAAAAGAAGAAAAAAAATCGATCTTTAGACATATGAATCGATTTTTTTAGGAATTAATGAGAATCGATTTAGAATTGGGAAATCGA